>NW_026705697.1:300000-494507 GCF_029867415.1 Vicia villosa
CCATTTTTTCAATAAAATCTTTAAAAATTTGATGGAAAAATATGGAGTGAAACACAAGGTTGCTAAAGCCTATCACCCACAATGCAATGGGCAAGCTGAAATCTCAATAGGGAGATAAAAAGGATTTTAGAAAAAGATGTGAAACCATCTAGAAAATATTAGGCCAGGCATTAAGATGACGCTTTGTGGGCTTATAGAACTGCTTATAAGACACCCATATGCATGTCACCCTATAGATTTGTTTATGGAAAGCCATGTCACCTTCCTATTGAGCTGGAGCATAATGTTTTTTAAGCAGCCAAAATTCTAAATTTTGATTTATCCAAGATTGGCCAAGCTAGGTTGCTGCAACTAAATGAACTTAAGGAATATAAATTATTCTCTTATGAGAGTTCATAGTTGTATAAAGAAATGACTAAGAAGTGGCACGACAGAAAGTTCCTAAAGAGAGAGTTAAGAGAAGGACAATTGGTTCTCTTGTTTCACTCTAGATTATAGTTATTCCCAGGGAGGCTTAAATCTAGGTGGTCTTGCCCCTTCAAATTAATTAATGCTTATCTTCATGGGATTGTAGATATTTTAAACGAGAAAACAGGTGAGTCTTTTATGGTAAATGGTCAAAGAGTGAAAATGTATCATGGTGAGTCCGGAG
This sequence comes from Vicia villosa, assembly GCF_029867415.1. Lineage (NCBI taxonomy): Eukaryota > Viridiplantae > Streptophyta > Magnoliopsida > Fabales > Fabaceae > Vicia > Vicia villosa. The sequence goes on from NW_026705697.1 coordinate 300,653, forward strand.
ACAATGAGAGGATCGCCATAAATTTCATTGAATCTGTTTAATCTATGCTTAAGTCAGGCTACAAGACTTTAAAATAACACTATTGGGAGGTACTCTAGTTTAACCTTTTTATTTTTTTGTTTAATTTCTTTTTCAGGATAAGGATTGATTTTAAAAGAGGAGGTCAGTGTCATGTCTTGTCGTGACAGTGAAATAGGACTGCTGACACAAGAATAGGGGAGTTAAAATAAAGTATGTGCCACAATAAATAGACCCCAAAATTTTCCCACCATATTTTCATGCAAGACTCATCCAAGTATCAAAAGCTCAAGACTTAACTGAGTGCGCACTCTCCTAATCAAAGGCTCCTAAAATAGTGTTTTGAATTTCTTGGTGAAAAAGGATAATTCAAGGTCTCCAATGGACTTCATATGACTCCTAAAATTCCAAACTATCTCTATGACAAAATTCAAGCCTCAGTTCCCAAGATTACTCAGTCAATTGCTCAGATAGTCAACAGTCGACTAGTTTCACCTAAAAGTCAATTGTGGTCAAAATACAGTCAAAATTTCTGATTTTTGGTCAACACCCTTATTTTGGAGTAAAATTTATCATTTGATCAAGGTTTGATCATGATTCATCAAGGAAAGTTCAGAAATCAACAAAACTCAAAGTTTCTAAATTAGGGTTTTTGACCTAAAAGTCAACTAAACTTTTACCAGCCATAACTTTCACATGGAACATCAGAAATTTCCCAACCATAGCCTATTTTGAAGGACATTGAGTTCTCTACAACTTTGTCTCTTTAAAGCCAAGGCCAAAAATGCTTCATTTTGGAGATATGAGCCAAAACATTACAGGTCTTTCTAGAAGCTTGCAAAAAGCCGTTTTTTGTCATGAGCCATATCTTCAAGATAAAATCCTCAAATGCAAAAAATGTTCCAAAGTGATTTGTATAAGATATCTTAGGCTTTCCAAAAAGTCCTAGATCACTTCCATACCATAAAAATTGAGAGAGTTATGGCTTGTTGAAGTTGACCAATTTTGAGAAAGTGCACAAAGTAAATGTTGAGCAAAATTGACTTTTTTCCAAATAGGCTTATCTTTTTATGCTTGGAATGTGTTTCTAACCTGGTCCACGACCTCTAGGCCCATCCATGCTCTTTTTCAATATTTATTTTATTTATTTTGAATTTTTATCCATTTAAGTTCAAATTAAATCAAAATAAATCATTAAAAAAATCAAATAATTGAAAGGAGGCGCAATAAGCTTGATTTCTCAATCACAATTAATTAGAGATTGAGTATTTGTGAACTAAAACAAGTGATTGAAGAAGATTGGAATATGATTGAGAAAATTTAGAGGGATTTATGAATGATTGAAAATCAAATCTCAATCATTCAATTTACCTTGATTCTGATCTAAATTGTTAACCTAAATCCTTCACATATATATGTTGGACCTAATCAGAAGCTAGAGGACGAATTTGGGCAGTCTACAGAACCCTATTCCAAAGCAAAAATCGTGTACCAGGAGGAAGGAGGAGATAAAAATGCAGGTGGATTCAGGCTAGGAGAGGCATCACAATTTATTCTCTAGGTCTTCCTGGGCGTAATTGGATCGTTTTTGTTGGTCATAACGCATTAAAATTCATCCCAACGGCCACATTTTCGCTTCAAAAAATTTTAATCTGAATTCGTTCATACGCTTATCATAAACCGTGTTTGGATACATGTTTACGTTTAGAATCTTGTTTGCAAGCTTCCTGTGCCGTTTAATTTGAGTTTTGCTGCAGGTTGAAGGAGTCACCACTACTAGGGTTCCGAAGGTCCAATTTGGGGATCATAATTAGAGGTGACATTAGCCCAAATTAAGGGCACCATCGAACTTGGGAGACTATTTCCCATTGATCCATGGTTTTCTCTCGAATTTATTTGCGGTGATTTATGAGTTTGATTTGTGCAGGTCTATAGCTATGGAGGAAACTGTTGGTGAAAGCTATTGCCATGAAACATGTCTGTAGGTAAAAGTTTGGGTGTCTTGGCAAGGAAGACGAGTACGTGGCAAGATCCTGTTGGTGCAATTCAAAGAATCCCAGCCAGCACGCGCTTTCTAGTCTCAATGAAAATGTTTTCGTATATTTTAACCAGCAAGCATTTTATTGACAAACTACGTTCGCAGCACAAGTGGCCCAAGGTATTGATGCGTGTATGGAAATACCTGGGTTCGATCCCAGGGGCGGTATGCCATTTTTTCTTTTTTGTTTTGTTTTAAAGCTCTCCATTTTTTCCTTCATTTTGTTCGTGTTTTTTATTTCTCTAGTATTAATTAATTAACATAGGGTAATCCATTTTAACTAGGTTGAAGTATTTAGCTTAACTAGTCTAAGCATCTTAGAAATTAGGATTAGTATTTTACTTACTTTGATTAATTAATTAAATAAAAGTAAATTAGGTTAAACAATTAGGTTTAATTTATAATTTTAATAATTAGGATTAGTTATTTTAATAATTAAGATTTAGATCAATTTTAGGTTAATTAATTTAGAATAATTAGATAATTAATTTAATTAGCAATTTTAGGATAATTAATTAGAATTAGGTTAATTAATTTTAGGTTAATTTAATCAGGATTAGGGTTAAATAATTTAATCAGTATTAGGGTTTTCTAATTAATTAGGTTCCCAACCAATAATTAATTAATTAATTAAGGGCTTTGATCAAGATAATTAGTACTAACCCTAGTCTAGGTTTTTTTTAACCTGTTTCTTTTTATTAACCATGGTTAACTTTTCCCCGTTCGGGGTTTTCCTTTTGCATGCCTTTTTATTGTTTGCCTAAATTATTCTTAATTTTGTAGCTGCTCCAAGGTTGTAACAATTTTAATTTTTGATTTGTTCATTTTATTGTAACTGCCCCAAAGCCTTGTAATAGCTTAGGTTTATTTTCCGCATTTAAAAAGTTTTCTGCCTTTCTTTCCAGGTTTTTGGCTATGTAATCCCCCCACCCGAAGCCGTGTAATAGCGTGGGAACATTTATATTTCTGCCTTTATTTTAATTGTGTGGTTAGTAATTTAGGGAGTGATAAGACTGTTAATTAATTTAGATCACTAATTTTATAAGATAAAATATCTGAATCAAGTCACATGATTGCTGCATCCACCCACCTTTAAGGTATTCCTTCTTATTGCTGCCTTTCGATTAAAAATAGTCAAGTCCCTCTGATACGAGGATGCCTTAGCAAATGTTGCCATCAATTTATTATCATCATCAAAGATCATAAGTCTCTTCGATGTTGCCTACAAATGTATATGATCTTATCCCTCGAGGTTGCCTATGATAAAATGATGATCATCCCTTTCGAATGCTAAGGTATCCTCACTGGTTGCCTAAAATGACTATTATATCCTTCCCTGAGACTTCCTACCCTCTTTATGGTATGGATAGCCTTATGGAGAATGATAATTCTCGATGACCCTTTTTCACATCCAATGAAAGGACTACCTGCCTAACAATTGGTATGGATAGCCCCTTCAAACGAAAGATTTAAAGATTAAGAAGGACAAACTTAAGGTAGGTACTCTTAATGGCTTGCTCATAACAAACTTTCAAATTACTTTTCACACCCCTTTTCCAAACCAATTCAAAAAGGATACGCTTATTTACAAGCTAAAGTCCTTATTCAAATCTTTTCAATTCACACACGACACTCTTTCAAACAATTCAAACAAACAAAGTGAGCTAAGCAAATAAGAGCCCATGGATAACCATGGATACAAAGGGTGCTTACACCTTCCCTTTGTATAACCGTCCCCCGAACTCAAAATCTTTCAAAGGTCTTTCCTGTTCTTTTTGCATTTCGTAAATTGGATAAAATAAAAGTCGGTGGCAACTCTTGCTATCCGCGCGCGTGACAGCCTGCTAAAGAGCATAGTGAGGTTAGAGAAAAGACAAAGCATTTATTGCTATTGCACGCTTTTATGAATAGTGGAGGCTGTAGCGGTAAAAATGTGACTCGAGCGTTTTCGCGTGCTCGAAGTACAACAGAGTCGCCACCGAACTTTATTTATTCCAAAGAGGAAAGGGAAAATATCGATAAAACCCATAAATAGAAAAGAAATGGATAAGATGGTCATCGCAACCAAATTAGGGTTCGGGAGTCGGTTAAGCAAGGGGAAGGTATTAGCACCCCTCACCTCCATCGTACTCGATGGGACCCATTTAGTTAGTTTCGTATTTGAGTGTTAGCGTAATGTTTGCGTTCTTTTGCTTATTTATCGAGAAAAGATAAAAGAAAGGTTTTTTTTAGGATTTTATTATTGTGAAGAAAAAAGAAAATATTTTTTATTATTATGAAGAAAAAGAAAAGATTTTTTATTATTATGCTCGCCAAGACGTTTGTATCTTGTGCCTACGTATTCCCTAGTGCAATGGGAAAGTCAGAGCAATCGTAGTTCGGGCGAAGAACCACGAAAAGTTTGTTGGTTGATTTTAGCGAGAGGTACTCGATCGCTTTCAAATGGAAATACTACGCGCACATGGATACGATATCACTACAAGAATGGATGACTAAATCAAGATAAGACATGATTTTGGCCATCATCGCATTCGAGTGGAAGATATTCGATCTTCACATGTGTAAGTATGTTCGTATTGAAAATTGAACAAGTGTCTCGTTTATGAGAAGAGTTTTAAAAGCCATAAGGAAAAAAGGTTTGAATGAAATTGAAGATTTGTTTTAAAGGGACATTTAGCAAAGGATTGAGCATAGGTGTTCACCTAGCGCGTCTTTACCCAAGGTATTGAACAGGAGCGAGCCCCATTGTCACTTGTTGTCCTTGAAAATTAATGTATTTTAATTCAAAAGATAAAGGTATTCAAGAGGTGTCCACCCCTTGTCACTTAACCTCTTGGTTTAATTAAAGAGTTTGAATTCAAAAGATCAAGGTATTCAAGAGGTGTTCACCCCTTGTCACAGGATCTTTTGGTTTTGTTAATGTGTTTTGATTCAAAAGATCAAGGTATTCAAGAGGTGTTCACCCCTTGTCACAAGATCTTTCGGTTTGATTAATGTATTTTGATTCAAAGGATCAAGGTATTCAAGAGGTGTTCACCCCTTGTCACTTAATCACTTTGATTTAATGAACGTGTTTATTGATTCAAAAGACCAAGGTATTCAAGAGGTGTGCACTTCTTGTCACAAGATCTTTCGGTTTGATTAATATGTTTTGATTCAAAGGATCAAGGTATTCAAGAGGTGTGCACCCCTTGTCACTTAATCGCTTTGATTTTATTAATGTGTTTTAGATCCAAAAGATCAAGGTATTCAAGAGGTGTTCACCCCTTGTCACTTAATCTCTTGGTTTGGTTAATGTGTTTTAATTCAAAAGATCAAGGTATTCAAGAGGTGTTCACTTCTTGTCACTTGATCGTTTTGATTTAATTAAGAAAGTTATTTGATTAATGTTTTAATCCAAAAGAATCGAGGTATTCAAGAGGTGTTCACCCCTTGTCACTTGACCTTTCGATATGGTTTAAAGAATTTTTTGAAAGAAAGAAACTCGACGTTGGATCGAGAAGTTTATTGGAACGACTTGGCGTTGGACCAAGGTTTATTTATTTTTTGGATTAAGATTAATCTAATATTTTTTGGTGTTTTGAATATAAGAAATAAAATCTAACCTAAAAAAAAACATGTTTTTGTATTTTTGTTTATAACAATAAAGCAACAGTTAAACAATAATTAAAATAAAACTAAAACAATTAAATAAAACCATAAATACAAGATCTAAAATGTAAACATTGGGTTTTTTGAATGTATGAAATAAATAAGACAAAAAAGTTATAAACAAACATGTCCAATGGGCTCGCAAAAACAACAAAACATAGGGGGTGTATATCTAGCAGTACAGGCAGAAATTCGGTGGGCTCTAAATGCCTTAGCCCAACAAAACCCTAACATCTAACAAAAAAAACAAGAAGCTGCCTCCCATCTCTCTCACTCACTCGGTTTTTCTCTCCTTCGCTATTGAAACGACAACAAAACACAAACCTCTGGCCTCACCTCTCTCTCTCTCTTTCGATTGCGTACTTTCTCTCAAGCTCTGGGCTCTCACTCTCGATAAAATCTCTCTCAGAAATCGGTTCAGCAAACAACAACAAGATTTAAACAGCAAATCGGCAACAATCAAAAGAGGGATCAATTTACAGCATAATGTAAGAATAACATACAAAAACACGAAAATCATACATACATACATACAAGTTATATCATCATGAGATCAAAGAAATACCGGTAGGGGCTATAATTTTCCGCAAGGCTGAGACAGGTACGACATTCCTCCTGATCGTGTTTCGACGGAGTTGCTAGAACATTGGGAGAATCAGAGGCGAGATTTTCTTGTGGTTGTTGTGATGGTTAGTTGTTGATGAGGGTTTTAGGGTTGTTATTGTGATTCCTCCGCTATTTTCGTGTGATGTTTCAACAGAGGTTAGGGAGTTTTATTTTAGGATTCAGTGGTGTGGTTTCAATGAAGGTTTTTTGAGTTGAGTGAGGTTGAGTTTGCGAGGTAAGGTTGTTGGTGGTGATGGTGTATGAAGTATGGTTCTGTTTTTGAAACAAAGTTATGGTGTGATGAGAGGCTGAGGGTTGAGGTTCTTGTTGTTCGTGTATGAATGTGTAGGTGCAAAGCTATACAGATGCGGATTTGTGGCTCAGTGAGGGTGAGGTATGAACAAGGTTGTATCAAGCAGAAGTTTCAAGGATGATCGTTGGCATTTTTTGTGTTGCTGAGTCCAGGTCCCTTTGTTATAAGGGAGGTTAGGTTTTAAGGAGTGTATGGAGGTGGGGGAGTGATTCGGTTTTCCGGCAGAGTTTCTCTTTTTTTTTCTTTTTTTCTCCCTTTTTGCTTGTGCCGAGTAGCCTTCTTATAGGTGAATGAGTTGAATTTTTGGGGGGAATTTGGGATCAAATTTGAACTAATATATGCTCTGTTCTTGTTGCTTTTGTGATGCAGGTTATGTTTGATTCATTTTGGTGCAAGTTTTGCAGCACTTTGGACTGTTGTGTAGCAAATAGGTGGAGCAGCTTGGACAGAATTGTGTGAACCGATTTTTTCTATTTTTTGGAGAGATTCTCTATTCAACCATGAAAGCACCATTTGTCTACTTCTTTTTCTTGGACATAAATGACAATAAAATAATACTATAATAATAATAATAATAATAATAATAATAATAATAATAATAATAAAAAGATGTTAAAAAAATGAAATAACAATTAATCTAAAATAAATTTAAACTAAAAAATTAACCTAATTTAAATCTAGACTAAAAAATAAAAATAGTATAAAAGCTAAAAAATAATCTAAATTAAACCTAAACTAAAAATAAAAATTAAATTTAATCTAAACTATTAAAAGCTATTTTTTGTTGACTTTAACCGATATGCAACGATGTGATGATTGAATGATGAATGCCTGCGACACATCCAAATGAATGGAATACATAGGGCAAAAATTGGGGTGCGACAGAGGCCAAGGTTAACCCTCACCATACCATAGGGCGTCTAAACCACTCTCTTTTACCACTAAGAATTAAAATTTTATCTCTATGTCATACGCTACTATAGCGGGGAAAATTTGAGATCAAAGCCTTTGGATTGACTTGACTCATTATTTATGTGAAAGTCGCCACTGCGCTTTATTATTTCCAATGGAAATGGTAAAATAGAGAAATAAACCAAAAGAAGTTTTAAAAATAAAAACATCAAAAAGAGTGATTCTGGGTACTAGTTTTGGTTATACAAGGGGAAGGTGTTAGCACCCCTCATATCTGTGGTACTCCACAGGAACCTTTTTGAAAATCTGTGTAAAAAGAGAATTTTGTGCAAAAGAAAAGGGTTTGTTGGATTTTAAAATTATGCTCAGCAAAACATTATAGCTTGTGCCTACATACCTCCTTAGTGCAATGGAGAAGTCAGAGCAAATGTAGTTCCACTTTAAGCAGTAAGAGTAGTGTTAGTTCTAATCTCCGAAGGTGTTGAATGTTTTAATCTCCGAAAGCTGTTATGCAAGGAGAGTAGTGTCAGCTCTCATGAACTTTTGAGCAATGAGAATTGTGTGTCTTGGAAAAGTGTCTTCTACTTTTAATTGTTTGTGGTGTTTGTCACGGGTTGTGACTGTGGGGATTTGAGGACGGATTCATACTTAGGTGAGTATTAGGTAGAAGTTATAGGAAGGGTAGTGATTAAGTCAGAAGTTGTAAACGGGGGAGTTTAACTTCGAATTGATACAATCGTATATTAATTTCATCCCTGGCTTAGTAGCCCTCAGAGTAGGAAGGTTGTTATGAACTAGGTAAACAATTCCTTGTGTCTTTTACCTTTCTGCACTATTCATCGTTACTGCTATCATCTGTTCAAAACTATTTAATAAACAGATATTTGTGTCATGACATCTCATTCGACATTACATATCTGCTACTAGAATTTCAATTGGTATCAAAGAAGGCATCCTGCTCTGCATTTGGGTGATATCTAAGGAAGTTACTTTCTGGTACGATGGACAAGGAAGAAGGATTTTTGAACAGACCACCTGTTCTGGATAAAAGCAATTATGACTACTGGAATCCTCGTATGGTGGCCTTCGTAAATCCATAGCCAGCAGGGCTTGGAAGGAAATTTTGAAAGGTTGGAAGAATCCTGTCATTGTGGGAGCAGGCAAACAACTCACTACAGAGCTAAAGCCTGAAGAAGTCTGGGACAAAGAAGACGATGAACTATCTCTTGGAAATTCTAAAGCCCTGAATGTCATCTATAATGGAATTGACAAGATCATCTTCGGGTTGGTAAACACATGTGAAGTAGCCAAGGATGCATGGGAAATTCTTAAAACTGCTCATGAAGGCACATCCAAATTGAAAATGTCAAGAATCTAGTTTCTAATCACTCAATTTAAGAATCTGAGGATGAAGGATGGTGAAAGCAATCACGACTTTCATATGAATGTTCTTGAGATGACTAATGCATCTAGTGCGTTAGGAGAAAAGATACCAAATGAGAAACTAGTGAGATAGATGCTCAGGTACAATCCCAAGAGATTTGACATGAATGTAACTGCCATGGAAGAAACTCAAGACGTTAACGATATGAGGTTGGCTGATATAGTAGGATATCTTCAGACGTTTGAGTTAAGCATCAATGGTAGAGCTAAAAAGAAGAAAAAAACATATCTTTTGTAGCCAACACTGAAGATGGAAAGGAGGAGTGTGATCTAGGTTCAGATGAAGGAATATGCAATGCTATAGTACTGCTTTGGAGATGATTTAACAGGGTGATAAAGGAGATGGGCAGGAACCTAAGATCAAATGTCTAAAACAACTCATCTGACATTCACAATTCAAATGATGCTGGAAGAAGGAAACCTGAAGAAAAGTCCTCTCAAGAAGAGGATGTACACTGTTACGAATGTGAAGGTTTTGGACACATCAGAGTTGAGTGTCCTACATACCTTAAGAGACAAAAGAAAGGCTTATCTGTAACTTGGTCTAAAGAAGACTCTGAAAGTGACCTTGAAGATGATGAACTAGTTGCATCATATAGAGAACTGTGTCCCAGAAGTACTGAATCGTGTCAAGAAAGGGAGAAACAAAAAGGTTTGTTAGGCCAACTGAATGCAAAAAAGAAAGAACATTTGAGAATTATCTCTAGACTAGAAGAAGAGACGAGCTCTCTAAAGTTTAAACTTGACAAAGTTAAAAGTCTGTTAGAATGCTTAATATTGGGTCTGACTCGCTTGATGAAATTATTCAAGTGGGAAGAATGACAGGAGGCATGAATGGCCTAGGGCTCAGTTAGAAAAAGAAGCCAGCTCTAGATTCTAGTCATCTCAAGATAGGATCAAATATGTTAACTAAAATATCTCAACATCTTGACAAGAAGAGTATGGCCTTTTCCTCGATCTCATAAAACTCAAAAACCAAAGAAGAGATGAGCTCTAAAAGCTCATCCGACGATCTGGATATATTGATAAAGCAGTTCAACAACATATCAAGGAAGCCTAGGTTGAATCATGAAGGGTATGAATATGGAAAACAAGTCATATACCTCAAGAAGCATGAGATAGCCCCGGTTGTGTCATGGTCAGTGGAAAGGCTCAAAGGAGAAAACAGAGAGAAATCATTCAAAGAAAAAATATCATGACTGAAGCATGTAAATATGACGAGGAAACTGATGTGTCTGATATAGAGTCGTATGTTGGAGAACTTACTGTATGTGAACTTGCAGCAAGACTCTCACAGACGTCCTTAAAAAATGAAAAACTACGTAAGAGAGTAATAGATCACAAAAATGTTGTTGCTCTACTGCAGGATGAGAAAGAGAAGCTTTTGGAAATCATCGAGGATCTTAAAGAAAACGGTGTATTGTTAAACTCAAACCAACACAACATGACTCAAATGAGAAGGAGGTCAAGTACTGGTACCACTGTGAAATATGAGAATCTTCAAAGTGAAAAAATCACTGAGAAAACCAGAAATCTTGACTCTAGAAGTCAAGTTATGATGAAAATTAAGGAAGTTTCTCAAAGGCAGAAGTAGAAGATGTCGAGACCTGTTTCCAAGCATCTGAAGATAGCACATAAAATGTAGAATATCCCTCACCATAAATACCTTAAATTCAATCACGGCAACAAGTTTGGTCATTCAAAGGCTTCATGCTACAATTTGATTGGATATCCCAAACATATGTTGTCTCATCAAGGGAAACACACTAAGATGAATCCAAAGACAAAGAAATTTCCATCCATGGGACATGTGTGAAAACTGTATCTCGATACGTAATCCATGCTATGTATGGAAGAAGATCCAAGTCTATGAAGGCTGAAGGTTCGAGAGGAAAGAAAGATGCAGATGTCATGAGTGATAACCTCTCTAAGGCCAAAATTGTGAGTTTTATCAGGAAGAAGTGTGAGGATTCCAAAGTCATATTTTGTAAGGTCCAAAAAGGAGGGAACTATGATCTGACCATTTTCAAAGAGATAATAGACTCTACAGATAAGAGCATCCGCGACTCTATCAGAAAAGAGAACACTATTAAGACAACTGCAGCACCGGCTGAAGTAAGTTATGTTGAAGATGTTTCAACATCTGATAACGACATTGGAGAATCTATTACAAAAGTGGAAGATGAAGAAACTCAGATAGATGTCAGAGATCTAGTTCCTAGAATGCAAAAAGATCATCCTCAAGAATAGGGGTTCAATGTTCCTAGTCAAAGAGCTATTTCTAGATCAAGGGAAGGTTCTTCTAGTCCCGGCTATGTCTCAAATTATGTGAATAAAGTAGTGACTAATGAGTCTTGGGTTGATGGCATGGAAGCTGAACTCAATCAGTACAAGAGGAATGATACATGGAACCTAGTCTCAAGACATGATGAGGTGCACGCCTTAAGTAAGCAAGACATTACTTACAAAGTTGGAGCGAGTCTTGATTTCCAGAGTGGCTGTCTAGATAAATACCAAAGTAAAGAGGTCTATATCAGTGATCAATCAGTGCTCACATTTAAGTTAAGAATGAGTGTGTGTGACATGGACCAAGACCCGAGGGCATGGTATATGATATTGACTAAACCCCAAGTCAGTCAATGATATGGAGAAAATTAAACTGGCAAAGCTCTCTTTGTCAAGGAAGGCTCGAGAAACTATGGTTAGGTATGTATGAATAGTACTGGTATCGAAGGGATGTTAAATGGAATGATCCAACATCTTGTCAAACAGATGCTATTCGGGTCGGATATGAGTCTTGTGGAAAAATGTCTCAGTCTCTAGAAGCGCGAGTTAAACATATGGAAGACTCAATTCTCCTTTGTCAAAGCAAGTGCACAAAGAACATTGTGTGAAGATTTAGTTTGGAGAATATCAGCCATGGATGAATTCCAATCCTCATTCACGAGAAATGTTCTGAAGATGAAGAAGGAGTAATACTAAAAGGGAGCTTGCTATTAGTCCTCCAAAAGACCTTAATAATACTCATCTCAAAAGAAAACTTGGGGTACGTATTCATGAAGAATTATAAAAATTACTTTAAGATCTACATCTGCAAGTGGATGAGCTAAAGATGTTGAATTTGGTACAACTTATGCTGGTACCATTTGAGAAGAAGGAGGTTCTGTTATGGTTGCTAAGGCATGACTGCTAGTCATGTGATTTTGTTTGGATCTGCATTATGATTCTTTTTATTTTAGTCTATAATTTTGTAAGGGTTAAATGCCCAAGATAAATTTAATTTTTCTTGCTTCAAGAAAGAAAAAAAATTTAAAATTTTTAAAATGTTTTTTAAAAAATTGCTTAAGCAACAGGTGCTTAAGTTTTGTTCTACAACCTTTTTCATTTTGTGGCTAAAAAGGGGGATTAGTAATTGAGTATGCAGGAGGTGCTTCTGTTTGAGGGAAAGTATGTTAACTACTTGCTAATGCATTAGTGTATCCTTTGTTAGTATAAGCTAGCATGTGTTGAGGGGGGCCTGCTACCCTGTTATGTTACCCTGCTATGTTCTTTCCGCTGATGTTCTTCTTATGCAAGGATTATTTGGTTGTTTTCGCCAAAATGTGTCAAAGGGAGAGATTGTAGTTTCTATAAGATTGACATGCATTTTGGTAAAACCAACCTAGCAGAAACATGATGAATAAAATTCCATATCATACATATTTCAACATGTCGAACAAGATGTCACAACATGACAGGTATGACATCGTGTTTGCTGGAGCTGATCTATCAAGAATATCAACTGTTTTATTAGCTACAAAATATTGTAGAATATTCGATTAGCTTATGTGTATCCAATATCGATTCAATCAAAGATATTTGTTTGTTTTAACACTTTCTATAATTGGAGACAATTTAGGAAATGTTGGATAGGAAACCTATTTTCTTGGAGATCAAGTAACAGACATTGTGTAGCCTCCTTTCTGCAGTTTTAGGCCCAATTTAGTCAATACTAATTCTATAAAATGACTGACTTAAACCTAGTTTTAAATGGAACTGATATTTGTATTTTTAGGGTTCTAGGAATCCTTATTTTGGTTGTGTTGTAAGTTCCATGTTTTGTTCATTCAAAAACCTGTAGGTGTTGAATGTTTTAATCTCATAAGCTTTTAAGCATTGAGAATTACGTGTCTTGGAAGAGTGTCCTCTACTTTTAATTGTTTGTGGTGTTTGTCACGGGTTGTGACTGTGGGGATTTGAGGAGGGGCTCATACCTAGGTGAGTCTTAGGTTGAAGTCATAAGAAGGGTAGTGATTAAGTGAGAAGTTGTAAACGAGGAAGTTTAACTTCAAATTGATACTATCGTATATTGATTTCATCCTCGACTTGGTAGCCCCCATAGAGGAAAGGTTCATCCAAACTGGGTAAACAATTCCTTGTGTCTTTTACCTTTCTGCACTATTTTTCGTTACTGCTACCATCTTGTTCCATGGTATTTAATCAACAGATATTTGTGTCGTGACATCTCATTCGACATCACATATCTGATACCAGAATTTCAAAGAGCATAAAGTATAGTTAGTTGTTCATTGTCAATGATTAGTAATTAGTGATCAATGGTGAGTAATTAATGAACTTGGGTTCAAAGTTAATGAAAAATCATCAGAAGATTGATAGAATCAAAACCTCTATAGAATAAGTTTTCAAAAATCTTGAACCAATTGTCATACAATCCCTGCCATTTGATCTCATTTCTTTAAGGGATAAAATGTCACGCTATGTAAAGAAATCGCCATGTAACTTATATAGAAGTCACCCTACAACGAGGTCGGTCAATAAAAATCTATGTGTTTAAGAACAAGTTAGAGAGATGATATAGAAGATCATCCTCCTAAAACTTGCAACACATGTAAAATAACAATAAAAAACAAGAACAAGATTTAGATAAATAGGGAGGGGATAGATTGAGATTTAAAACCAAAGTGCCCAAATGAATTTTATTTGATTTTTATGGGGCATCATCTTGATGATTCATCAGAGGATTGATAGTATCAAAACCTCAACATAGTGAAGTCAAACAAGAGTTACGCCTACTAATCAAGAAGAAAGAGAGATGGAGGGAGAGAAACATCATAACAAAAGCAAACAAAAACTTAAATTATCATTAATATCATTCATCTAATATTATGGATTTGGTTCTTTCAAACCTATCAAACATCTTATATCCAAGGATATTAATGAAGTTACGTCATTACATCATAAAATAACCATAAAGTCAGAACCAATTATAAATGAAATAAAACATTAATTAAAACAAATAAAATGTATTTTAGGATGGTCTTAAATAAGAAATTATGGATGAAATACTTAAGTGGTATCCAAACACCAAATAAATATCTTATAACACCATAATAAAATCAGAAAAAACTATATATGAATTTTAAAAAATGTTTTCATAATATTCAGAAAGTTAAAACTATTTAAAATGACCAAAAAAGATTATTTAAGTAAAACTTATTGATGAAGTACTCAAATGGTATGCAAACATGAAATAAAATTCTCAAAAATTAGCCATAGGTCAAACATAAGTCAACAAGCATTGGCAAAATTTTTCCATAATGTTTTAAAATCAAAAAACAATTTTTAACCAATTAAAACAAAGTTACAAAGCAAAAAATCAAGAAAAATATAAAATCCAAAAAAAAAATTCCACAAAAATATTCATTAAATCAGAAATAATCAAAGAATTTTTAAGAATTTTTTGGGAATTTTAAATGTGATTTGGTATTTTAAATGAGTTAAAGAAAATAAAAAGGAGTTAAAAAAAAAAGAGAAAAGAAAATGTCAGATCAAATGCAGTGAGACACACCACAAGAAGATGCACTCATCAATACACACCATTTGATCTCTTCATTAATGCGCTGACAAGATCTCACCATAGGGTGCACCATGGTCCTCAGTCAAAACGCGTGCAAAAGCATTAGAAAAGTCAAACCAATAAAAACATTTCAAGTGGCGTGCTATCATTGGCTGGACGAGGACACCTCATCATCTTCAACCTCAAGCTCCTTCGTTTCAAAGTATTTTTTGAGAAAAAACTTGGATCAATCAAATTGTAAAATTATACGCTCATGGTGGTATCATTGTGATCGTCTCATTCAGACGATCTCAACCATATCATCGCGAAAAATTTATTCAAAACATAGAATAGTTGATTTGGAAAAAACCAGAAGAGTTTAAATTTGAATAACTCAAGAACAGATGCATCAAACTAAACCAAACCTTTAAATAAATTGTGCAATGAGTATTAGTGAGTCAATAGCTTCATGTTAGCCATAATTTTGAGTTGATTGGATGAAGATTTCTACCTAAATGAAGTTCAACTAAAAGCTTAAGAAGCATGAGCTAAGGAGCTTCAATGGAGGCAGAATTTTTCTTGCAAATGATCTGGTTAACTTTATTTGATGTTGGTGAAGCTAATTGAATGGAGAATTTAGTGAATTACGGTGAGGAATGAAGAAAACAAAAATTCAAATTCAGAGTTCGTGTGGGATCTGAACAGGATTTTTTTGGATTTCAAAAGCTTGGTGAATGAATTAGGAATGATACTCTATTTATAGCTTACCTCATGGTATGTTCATATGTGTGAAATGATGAAAATTTCCTTGAATTCGTGTGAAGCTCGTAGGCATGACAAGTGTGACTTGTAATTCCATCAAAACGCATCCGAAACTTGAGTTTCAAACCACTAATCACCTTCTAGAAGGTTGCTAACTTGATTAGGCACGAAATCCATCCTTAATTTGGGTTGTAATTTGATTTAAGTTGATTTCAAAACTTGATTATGGAGAAAATTTCAGCTACAAGCTACAAAGTTCAAATCTGGAGCGTGCAAGATAGGAAGCTTTATGATGCGACCTTGGGCTCTTTGGAAAGAGGATCTTGTAAACTCTACAATGTTCTTGGAAAGGTTTCATTTGGATAGTTGGATCAAAATTTATGGTCTCACAAAGTTGGTGATACAAACTAATCAAACACTTAGAACATTTTCTATGTTTTGGCACATTTGAGTGTATAACTTTGAACCAAGGCCTCTCTCAATTTGCTCGTGCATGTATTGAATTTCTTTGAGATATATTACCTTCTAATTATGGTAAACACACTGCAAAAAGAATCATCCTCGGAGGTTCTAGGAATCAAAAGATATGAGCTTGACAACTTGGACCAAAACATGGCATTCCCTCAAGGTCATTTCATCAAACACCTTGATGCATATGCCAAAAGTCCATCTTAGATCTTGATCTTGGTATTGAAAATTTAGCTTAAGTTCAAAAGTTATGGAAGAGAAACTGATTTTTGAATCATTTAGCCTTGGGACAGTCTTGCACACAAGTTATGCCATGAAACCCTGGGCACAATAATATGACCTACAATGTTTCTTCTTGAAACATGGTCTTCCATTTATATTTTTCTCTTGAAATTCAGAGATGAACCAAATAAGACTAACTAAATATTATTATGAAAAAATAATTGGCTTGATATTATAAATATTGAGCAAGTTTTGATCCTTTGGAGTTGGTACATAATTCCTGAACTTTTAAAGGAGACTTGTAATATCTTCTAACTTTTAATGTCTTTCTTCACAAATTTTTTTCTTGACTTCTTAAAAGAAGTTGTTTAGGATATCAAGGAGAGTATTTTTAAAAAATAAGCACTTAAAAATGTTGAAAATTAAGAAAGTTATTCCCTTCTAACCATAGAACCACAAACTTGTCCAACTATGTTTATCTTCTTGAATTAACTTGGAATCCTTTCAACGCTTCTTGCATGATAACATATGAGGAAGTACATAAGACCTTGAGATGATATTCTCTTGAAGTACACTTTATTTTGAGGTCCATAATTTGATGGACCTTATTAAAGAATGCATGAAAATAAACACATAAACCTATTAAGTTCCTTGATGAATTTCTCTATACAATTTTGAAAGGTGATTGCGCAAATGAAGTTGGGGGAGATGTCTTGATGATAATAAATCCCTATTGAATTAAATTCATCTAGCTTCCATGAA
This sequence comes from Vicia villosa, assembly GCF_029867415.1. Classification (NCBI taxonomy): domain Eukaryota; kingdom Viridiplantae; phylum Streptophyta; class Magnoliopsida; order Fabales; family Fabaceae; genus Vicia; species Vicia villosa. The sequence continues at coordinate 317,684 of NW_026705697.1, forward strand.
TTATCAGTCAATTGAAGATTACTTTCAAGACCCTAACTTAGGAGAGGTGTAAATGCACTTACTTCAACACCTATCAGAATATTGAAAAACAAAGACATATTTTTATATTTTGGTTAATGTGGTATACATACAAGATAAAATATAGGTGCTTGGTGGTCCCTCCCAAAGATAAGGTGATCACAATTCCAAGGAGCAAACCTTAAGATCATGATATTGATCAATGATCAGAATGCAATTGAATGGATAATCTTATGGTCAAAAATTTGGCTACGGCAGTTACTAATCTTTCTCTCTACTTTCAGCTCTTCAACTTCAACTCTACGAATTCTGTCACCACTCCCCCACTACTTATTCATTCACTACAAACCGCATCATATCCTCTTCTATAAAATTCAACTTCCACAAAGACCACTCCATTCACAAATTCTTTAAGTTGTTTTCCTCAACCCTACGTTAACTTCCATCACTTCTTTAAAACCCTATCACCAAAATGAAGTCTAGTTACTCTTAAGTGAGGATCAAGACCTGTTCAAGAAAGAATGCAACTCGATACATTGAATTTTATGACGGAGAAGGAAGTGACTCTGAGATCTTTAGTAGTGATGAAGCCAATCAGAGGTTTACAACTTATATGAATAGTAGGGGATTTTTTTTTGAAAGGGGTTTTTCTTTGGACTTAGATCATTAAACCATAGGGCTTCCGGTGAACATCGGTTCATTGATTTCTCAGAAGAGATGGGGTAGATTCTATCAATAGCCTGATCTTTACAACACTCAGTTGGTAAAGGAATTTTATTCTAACCTAACCGCACGCAGCAAGAAAGCAGAAGTCATGGTGAAATGGTTTGTGTCTCTTACTCTGAAGGGATGATTAATGTGATGTATGGATTGAAGAAGGTTGATGACCAATATGAGGAGATCTTGCTAAAAGATGATGACTTAGAGTATGAGGTTTAAATGCAATCATTCTGAAATGAGGGCACTACTTGGGTAGACAATGGTGGAGAAACGTTTGTTAGGAGGATGGATTTGACAGCAGACGCCAAGGCTTGGTATCAATTCATCAAAAGTTCACGCAAGCCAACTACACAAAATGAAATTGTGAACAAGTAGAGGTTAGCCCTCTTGCATTGCATTATGGCTAGCTATGATGTTAATGTAGGCAAAATCATTGTGCAAGAGATTCAACATTGTGCTAAAAGGAAAGATGGAATGTTGTATTTCCAATGTTTGATCCCTGCTCTGTGTTTAAAACAGGGATTCAGAGGAAAGGAAACTAATGAAGTAAGTTACCCTAAGGTTGCATTTGATAGAAATAGTTTGCAAATGTTCCTGAAACCAAAAGCAAGGAAGAGGTCAGTGGCAGGTCAGCCTTCGACTGAAGCAAGTGTGGAAACTGACAGTGTAGTAGTATCAATGTTGAAAAGGATGTACAATGACCAAAAGGAGTTATTAAAATTTCAAAAAGCAAAGCATGAATGGGAAATTTGAGTGCATGTAATTATGGATGGTGGTGAATAAGCTCCTCCATTCCCATATCACATACTGAGGATCGACAAGGAGGAGGAGATGGAAGCAAACAAAACTGAAGAAAGTAAGAAGACAAGGTGTAAGAAAGTAACGAAGTCAGTTGCTGTCAAGGAACCAAGAAAGTCCACTAAAGGCAAGCCTATGGTGGACTCTCCTGAGAGCTAGAAGAAAAAGTTCAAGAAAGAGGTGTCAGCAAAGAAATGGGTAAAGAAGAAGAAAAAAGTTGTTAAAGAAATACCTGTTGTGAGTGAATCCGATGATGAGAGATAATTAAATAAAATGATTAAGCAGGAAATTCGTGACAAAAAAGATTTGATAGCCGATGTGTCTGAAAAGGAAAAACCAAAGAAAGTTGTTGAAAAAGTTATGGAGGAAGTGGAAGGAGAAGTGTTAAAATATAAGGAAGAAGAAATGGAAGAAAATGAAGAGGAAAAGAAAAATGACGAAAGTGATGTTGAAAGGGTCATGACTGAAGAAGACTCTATTAAGGCAAGAAAGAAAAAAGGAGAAAAAGATAAGAAGGAAGAGGTTTACTTGGATTCTTATTACTCTTCGGAAGAAGGAGAGGATACTCGAGCTGAGTAGGAGACTAGAGTTGAGGAGGAGTCTGAAGAAGAAGGTGCTAAGGAGAATGAGCATAAGGAAGAGGAAGAAGACAAAGAAGGAGAAACCTTCGAAGGTTTGCAAGAATTGGAACCAACTGAGGGGACTCCCTTGAAGACAACTACTAATGTAACTCTTGTAGTCATTCCTGAGAAGGAGAAAAATCCAAGCCCAACAAAGGAAATTGTGCAAGATCCCTCCCTAGTCAAGTCCCCACCAATGGATAAATCTCTCCAAAAGAAGCCAAAAGCAAAGCTCAATATTGCGCCTGCCCAGAAGGAGGCCAGAAAGAAGAAAAAGCAAGATGCATTGAGGAAAAGTCCCTTCCAAAGCAATAGGCTTCGTGCCTAGCGGGTAAGTGAGGTTTGAACGTAAGGACACTGTCCTTACTTTAAGTTTGGGTGTGGTGGCTACAGTCGTGCCGTGACTCTACTATACTCTAATCCTAAAAATCATCATCCTATCTTGATGTTTTCCTGTATCTTTTATGTGTTTTCCTCATTTCTTTTATATTTTTGTTTAGATAGTTGGTTGCTCCAGCCCTTTTGAATTCAATGAATAAAGTTATGTTAACAGCATGCCCCTATAGTTTAATTTTTTTCCAAATTTTTGTTGATAAGAAAAAAACAAAATATAAAAGAAGCCAAAACAGAAAATTTGAGTGATAACCCCCCTGTAAGCAAATTATGTACAAATTAAGAACAATTGTTTCAGGACTTAAACAATTTAAGGAACATGGACTTGAGAAGGACTTTGGAACTAAAATTAGGTAATAGGAAAAATTTGTCATGACTTAAATAGTCTTTTAGATAGCCAGTTTGTGTGATATAATTGATTTGATTTTGATATTAGAAAATAGGTTAGACTTAATGCTTAATGGGGTAATTAATACAGTGACTAAAAAGAAGAAGTGTAACACTTTGGGAACCTTGTAGGACTGACAAATAAAACACACTAATGTGTGTAGTAGGAAGCGGCAAAAATGCACTCCTAAATAAAGCTCTTGTGCCCGAAACAAGAAGAGCATTGATTTAATAAAAATTCTTGTGCCCGAAACTAGAGGAATAGTAGTTGTTTCAGCATAATTAGCAGGTTGGACTCATCACAAGTGATATCTCGTCTACTGAAAAGGACGAGACAACTACAATTTGAGTTTTTAAAATTAAAAAAAAAAACATTCAAGTGTATATCCTTGATGTAGGTTCAGAAGATCTTAATTTCACAACCCTATTCAATGTTGCAAGTCTAAGCTTTGGACTAGAGGAAAAAGCAAACAAAAATGGAAAATAGGCTAGCTAACGGTTCGGTAAAAATAGCAATTTTACTATTTTGCCTCTTGTAATAATAGGGAAATTTCCCAAATATCGATCTCAGGGACTGCGTAGAAATAATGAGTTCAATTCATGGTTCAATTAAGCAAAAACTTCAATTGGGTTTTGTTTGGTGATTATCACTTAGCGAAAAGTAGAATAAGTAGTAAATGATATTGACTCTTTAACAAATATGAGTAACATGCTAGGGATAGTAGATGATTTACTCTATAACAACTCTGGAATTTCTATTGAAACAACTTATTTTCAATAATCAATTACCGGTTCTTAAGGTTATTTAATCCTAATTCCGTAGTGAAAAAACCTTTGATTCTTCATCCTAAACCCTAAGTCCTTAGAAATTTACGATGAAATCAAGCAATTAAGTTATCAAGAATATCCGGTTTCTATAAGGTATTCCTAGTCCTAGGTAATATCTATTATATCATATTCTCATGAAAGCATTATCAATGGTGGTCTAACCTAAATGATAATCATACATCAATTCTAATTTGTCTGAAAGGAAAAGCATTAAAAACATCGAGAGAATAAATTAACAACGAAAAAACCTGATTGTTATTGCAATTACAAACTCATAGTCATTACAAAGTGAAATCAGGGTAACACCCTAGCATTGGGGGGTTTAGCTACTCATAGTATTCAAAGAAAACAAAATATGGAATAAAGACATTATAAGAAATTGGAGGAGATTGAATCTTCATTTGCTTCCGTTCATGAAGATCTTCTTCTCTCACAAACCCTTGCTTTCTCCAATCTTCTATTATATTCTCTTCTCTTGTATGTCAAAAGTGTCCCTCCCCTTTCACAAACTAAGTTAAATAGTGTCATCTTCCCTTCCACTCGTAGCAAAAGGTCAAAAGTTCCCTTAAAAATCAAAATAGATGAAAAATCCCGAAAGTGAAGTTTGTTGCTCGCGTCGGCCAACACGGGTCGTGTTAATCAATACGGGCACCCATGTTAGCTTCCCGACTTTATAATAGCACGTTTTGGTATCAGGGCCATCAACACGGGCCGTGTTGATCAAGACGGGTACCCGTGTTGATCCTCTGACTTAGCTCCTCACGACCTTTTCTTGAGCTTTCCAACACTTGCATCAGACTTTTCAACCCGGGCCGTGTTGATGCACACGGGTGCCCGTGTTGACCACCTGATTCTTCAAAAACTTTAATCTCTCAGCTTTACAGAGTCCCTAAAGTCCTACCATTAGTTTCTCGGATCACACGTATCAATCTACAACACTAACACTACCAAACAAAGGCATAAAGAGGATCTTTTAAGCAATAAAAACAACCGAATATGTTACTGAAATGATGAATTTGTGCCGGATGAAAGATAGAAACTTAATAGAAATGGTGACCGATCACAACCCCAAGCTTATCTCATTGCTTGTCCTCAAGTAATGTATTGAGACTAAACAGAGGTCACCCACAAATTTCTCCTTTCCACAACACAGTCTGAGTCTTTTGAAACTTGCCTTTTTCCTTCCCGATCAAGCTTCTGGATAACCGAATCGAAATATCTACCACACTTTCACATCAGAGGACTTCTTTACCTGCAAACTTTTTCACACTCTCACCAGATCTCTCGGGGTTAAAGTGTTTGCACTCACAGTACCAAAATATGCAATATCAACTCTTAATTTTGAATGTATTCTATCTTCACTACACAAACAGATTCTACACACTTTATGAGGTCTTTTGGGTTATAACGGGGCTTAGGTACGGTAGGATAGACAAATAAATGGATAACAAAGGGGTTTGGATTTGGCATTCTTGTTGCTTTTCTCATTTTTGTGCCTAACTCATAACCTGGGGGTTTATTCAACTTTGACGCTTCTTCACTCAATTTTTCTATGAGCATGTTAGAGTCTTTAGTCACGGCAAATGCTTTTCTCTTATTCTTTTTTGTTAGGACTTTGCATTCCTCTCATTTTCTTACTTTCTTATCTTTTTTATTTCTTTTTATGCAATTGCCCTTTCTCTACAGATTTCCACCCCGAACTTAGCTTTTTGCACACTTTATAATTTACAACAATCATGCCGAGCAAGGGTAGGAAGTGTGTGATTATGGGTTAACCAGGGGTATTTCAAACAAAAAGGCTAAGGCTCAAGGGGGGTTCACAAAGGATAAACATAAAGTAAAGGATGGATAGAAAGGATAAGGGTTAAACAAACAATGTGCCTTAGTGTGTGTCTTCATGTTGTGTTGTGTCAAAAAAGAATACGCAAAATCAGAGAGATAAAGTCATACCTGACTGAAATCTCATGATGATATTTTGGTGTTTGGCCTTTGTACTCTAACCATGTTGGTTAAGCTTACAAGCTCTGAAGCCTCCTCGTGTCATGTGGTTTCTTTTCCGACTCGGGTATACCATACAACCATTTTGGTCTGGTGTTACCAAATCGTGTCCAACCTTTACTTATGGTTAAATATACAAAATCCCCCCTGTAATATAGGCGAAATTCGCTTTTCCCCCCAGTAAAAAAAATTCAAACACCCCTTGAAATATAAAAATACTATGTCTTTTGCCTCCTAAGGGTAAAGTTTACCCCCCTGTAATATTTTTTTGTTTGATCCCCCTCCCCTATTTTGGTGTTTAAATTGCACACTTAGGGGGGGGGGGGGTAATTCAAACAAAAAAAATATTACAGGGGGAAATTAAAAAAAATATTACGAGGGGGTAAAGCGAATTTCGCCTATATTACAGGGGTGAAAAGTGGTATTAACCCCTTTGAAGGATAGAAAAACACTTAGAAAGGGGGGGTTTGAATAAGTGTAGTCTTAAAAACTTGGACGATAAAAATAAATTGCACAGTTATTTTTATCCTGGTTCGTTGTTAACTAAACTACTCCAGTCCACCCCCACGGAGTGATTTACCTCACCTGAGGATTTAATCCACTAATCGCACGGATTACAGTGGTTTTCCACTTAGTCCGCAACTAAGTCTTCTAGAGTATTCTGATCACAACTTGATCATTCCAGGAACAACTGCTTAGATACCCTATAAGACTTTCTAGAGTTTCCTGATCAACACGATCACTCTAGTTACAACTGCTTAGATAACCTCTAAGACTTCCTAGAGTATTCTGATCAACACGATCAATCTAGTTCCTTACAACTTAATGTAATCAATTCTAAGAGTATTACAAATGCTTCTGAAAAGCTATAATCACAACTGTGATATTTCTCTTAACGTTTAAGCTTAATCTCACTAATATATTACAACAGCAATGTAGTGAGCTTTGATGAAGATGAAGTTTCTGAGCTTTGAATTGAACAACGTTTCAGCAAGTCTTTTAGAATAATTTCGTTCAGAATTGGTAACCTTGCTTCTCATCAGAACTTCATACTTATAGGCGTTTGAGAAGATGACCGTTGGATGCATTTAATGCTTTGCGTGTTCCGTACAGCATTGCATTTAATGTTTCACGCTTTTGTCAACTACCTCGAGCCTTGTTCACGCTGTGTCTACTGACGTTGCCTTTAATAGCTTCCAACGTTCCTTTTGTCAGTCAGCGTAGTCTGCCACTTGTACTTTCTTCTGATCTGATGTTTGAATATAATATTTGAATATCATCAGAGTCAAACAGCTTGGTGCATAGCATCTTCTTGTCTTATGACCTTGAAGTGCTTCTGAGCGTGATACCATGAGAACTACAGTGCTTCTTCTTCTGATCTCAAGTTCTTCTGATGCTTCCATAGACCCATGTTCTGATTCTGCCTTGACCATCTTCTGATGTCTTGCCAGACCATGTTCTGATGTTGCATGCTGAACCTTCTGAGACAAAGCTTCTGAGCGCTGATTGTTGCATACTCTTTATATATTTCCTGAAAGGGAAATTGCAATGTATTAGAGTACCACATTATCTCACACAAAATTCATATCCTTGTTATCATCAAAACTAAGAATATTGATCAGAACAAATCTTGTTCTAACAATCTCCCCCTTTTTGATGATGACAAAAACATATATAAATGATATGAATTTGCGATCAGAAAGAGCAGACGGCTTAAGACAAATTACACAGCTATAGCATAAGCATGTGAATATGTCTCCCCCTGAGATTAACAATCTCCCCCTGAGATGAATAATCTCCCCCTGAAATAAATACTCGAAGAACTTTAATAATAAAAGACTTCCCTGATTATTTCGGTAGAGACGATCACATAAGCTTCTGTCTTTTGATAATTCATAGCTTCTGACTTCTGCTTCCATTGGACAGCTTCAGAACTTGAATTTCTTTAGGTCCCTAGAACACTCACAGCTTCTAATTCCTGCTTCCATTTAGGACAGCTTCAGAACTTGAATTTCTTTAATCTTCAGAATATTCACAACTTCTGATTCCTGCTTCCATTTAGGACAGCTTCAGAACTTGAATTTCTTTGATCTTCAGAACATTCACAGCTTCTGATTCATGCTTCCATTTAGGACAGCTTCAGAACTTGAGTTTTCTGGATCTTTAGACTATTCACAGCTTCTGATTTCTGCTTCCCTCGGATAGCTTCAGAGCTTTGAATTTCTTCTTACATCACTTCTCGCTAGATTGTATCAGAACATTGTTGAATGTACCAGAGCATCATCAGAGCATCTCTACATCCTGAAATGTTACAGAACAACACTAAACGACAAAAGTCAGCATGAATGAGTTAGAACATAAAATGTGTATCAGAACACAAAAATATGTATCAGGGCCATATAAGCCATATAGAATATATCAGATCCAATAGACAATGTATCAGAGCAATTAGACAGTGATTTGGATCATATTCTGTTATCAGAATATCTTATCATTCTTTCTTCTTGCTTCTGATTCTGAAGCTTTCCATCACTCAGCTTGCTTCAAGAATCCAAGAGCTATTTCTGATCATTCTTCCTTCTTGCTTCTGATTCTAAAGCTTTCTAGCACTCAGCTTGCTTCAAGAATCCAAGAGCTTGATTCACCTTGTTGCTTCTTATGTTGATCTTGAATCTTTGATTACTGCAACAACACAACTTAAAAACATAGAACTTTGCAAGTTCTGTTAGTAAATGTAACTGATTAAATCAAATCATTTATCACATATTTCTCCCCCTTTTTGTCATATCATCAAAAACATAAAAGATTCAGATGAAAAACTAAAAAGAAACACATGGAAGAAAAGGTAACTTTCATTTAAGCTCAACAATCCAGAAGTACAGAAGTACACGAAGAGAAGGAAGACAAGATGCACAAAAAACAGATGCAGCAAAAACACAAAACAAAACAACAAAGACTCAATCTAAGATGGCCCTAGCCTTGACATGATCTTAGCCAGCATCTCTTGAACCATATTGTTGTGTCCATCTTGCCTCTCCATGAAAGCTCTAAACTCAGCATTGACTGAGGTTTGCTCATCCTGTTTCTTCTGAATATCTTCCAGAGTTCTTGCAAAACGAGAAGATTCATCAGAAGAAGCTTCACCGCTTTTAACCACAGGAATAGCATTGTGATCTGTAGCTTCCATAGATAGATCATTTGCAGGGATTTCCGCAACAGGAACTGATTCAGCAACATGATCTTCTACATCTGCTTCTTGCATAGAAGCATCTCCATATTCTGCAGCCGGAATCTCAGAATCTCCATTCTCAAGTGCCTGAAGAATGGCAGCAAGATTCCTGGGAGCAGAAGGACCTTCAGCTTCTGGTGGGTCAACAACTCCTGGGATGACCAAGCTTGGGTCTTTCTCAGAAGGGTTTTCCCTCAGAAAGTTAAAGAGAGTCTTGAAATCCCCGAGCAGAACTGGATATTGAGGTATCCAGATCACAATCTCCCTGCATGGATTAGCTTCTAATGCAGCAGCCAGCCTTGCTTGTTCCAATTCATCCAAAAAGGGCTTCTCTTCCAAAAGATGTCTTCCACTGAGACGAACATACCAGAAGTCTTCATAGCTTCTCAGAATTCCACGAGGCCGTGGAGCAGCTTCCACACAGGCTTCCTGAAGTTCTAACAATAGAGCAACTGATTCTCTGCGTAAGATTCTCCAGAACTTCCGCATGGCAACATCATTCAGGCCAGAACTTTCAGCAATTCTGAGAGTATCAAAGATACTTCTGAGATTCCTCTTTACCTTTTCAAACGTTACACCAATAGGGTGGACAGGGCGGGATTTGATTTTGGTTTTTGAAGAGGTAGGGTTGGAGATGAAATACGGTTGAGGATCTCTATCCAACCTATAAGAAGATTCTGCTTCAGTATCAGAATCTAACACTACCAATTCTGCTTCAGGACGAGGCTTGGGAGTGTAGTTGCAATCACGGAGCAGTGTAGCAACCTGCCTAAAAATTAGACTTAGAGAGAGTCGCCACCTATTCTAAAGGCGAATAGGAAACCTTGCGCAGACGCGAGATTCGGGGTAAGTTATTATAATCAGGCTGAGGGAAGGTGTTAGGCACCCCCAGCCCTTTCCTAAAGGTTAACATTGCAAAGATAAGGGTTATGGCAAAACATAAAGAAAGATGACAGACAGTAAATAGAGTTAAAGGCTAATTATTTGAACATGATTAGAGTTTGGAAGAGGGGGACTCGCCTTGTTGCCAAGTGCCTACGTACCTCCTTATGGAGGATCAGAGTCTACGTAGTTCGGGGGACGGGTTGTACGCCCTTAAGGTTTGAAATTTGATTTGAAGGTTTGAAGGCTTTGAATAGCCTGTCGTAGATAAAAATCTGTATTTTGAACTTGACGTTTGAAAGATGTTTGAAAAATGTTTTGAAATATGGGCGTACAACCCTGATTTAGTATGGCACTATTAACCGCAATGATCAATAGGTTTGATCACCATAGTCAAAAGATTAGGGGTTTTGCACCATTACCAATTCAAATCGATTGATTCGATTATCACTAATAATGAATTAATGTGTTTTATTATTTTTGTGAATTTTATTTTTGTATTGTTACCCCTCATAATCGATTAATACGATTACAAATAATAACAAATTAAATTTAGAACAAGGGAGGATTAATCATCACAATCAATAAGATAATTGCAACCATTTAATCGAATATAATTGAATTGCATTTTAATTAAATAGAATTTTAATGAAAATTATTGTTGACCATAGCGATTAATCGATTTAATCGGCACGAACAACAAATTAAACATTTTAATATAAATATCACATAATAATTTATTTATAAAAATAATTATTATATAATTAATATATATTAAAAGGTATTTTAATTAAAACAAAATAAATAATTAAAATTTATTTAAGTTTTATTAAGGTTGTAATCCTGTGTGATAATGATGAGGGGTTTATGGTATAGGGATCAAATCTGGGACGTTAGATTGAAGCTAGTGGCAATTGAGTGGTTAGATCTGGAGGGTACATGGTAAGTCCTACAGACGCGTACACATGGGATCAGGAGTCTGAAAATTCAGAAAAATATATGCGTGGGCGTGGGGGATCGAATCCAAGCCCTTGGTGACATTCACAAGGCACGCACGCCAACTCAGCTGAGACGCTGATGCATTTAACTAATGCTTTCAAATTGTTATAAAATAAATCAAGAAAACTGAATGGGAATGCGCGCGAATTTTTAAACCAACGAATTATGGGATGACACATCATCATCTTCTCAAACGCACCTGCAACAATCTTACAAAACTAGCTACGATTTAGCTACGATTTCATTCGTAGCCATTAAACCTGGAAAATAGCGATTAGATCCTCCCCACATATAAATGTTTCGCACCCCTCCAGACTCACTCGTCTCACCCATGCGAACATGCCCATGCCCTCAATTTGACCTAATTTTGCCTATAACGTAAACCCCTAATTCTAACCCTAAAAAAACCTTGTTCGGTCATTAATGGCAACAAGTAACCAGATCACGCAAGCTTCAATTTAATCACCCAGAAACAATCACAAGCATCATATAAATCACAACACATCAACAATTTATCACATGGATGCTTCAAATATGCCAATCGAGCCAAAATTTAGAATGACTTACCTCGGTTTATAGGAGAATATTCTGGGGTTGTTGTTGCAGCGTAATGATCCCCACACGTTTAGAATGATCCAAGGAAACTATAGCAATGCTTGAATCCCCTTAAAACCCCTCCAATCGTTGAAACCGAATTCCACTTTCGAAGGTTTTTTCTTATTCTTGCTCGCGCCTCTTTTCTCCAGAAATTCGTCCCCTAATCCTATGGCTCGTGTTTAGTACTTATAGGAGGACAAAATTAGGTTAAGAAATCATGCCCAAGGTCTTTGAATCAAATCTTTCCATGTTTGAAAATTTATTTTGTTTCTTGAATCTCAAGCTACTATTCTTGGCCCAAAATTGATTTTTTCTTCCTTAATCCAATTACCACGAAATTGATAATATATTTTGTCATTAACATTGATTTGAAATCAACAAAATATATTTTCTAGCAAAATATTTGATTTTCTCATTTATTTAAATCAATAAATCAATTTTTAATGAAATAAATATTTTAAAAATTCAAATAATATGTTTAATTTCATGGCATCTTATTTTTGGCATATTAATAACTTGTGGACCAAGTTTGCATAAGAAAACCATAGGCCCATTTGCAAAATTCCTTAATTTGAACCCTCCTTTTTCACATTTTGCCTCCAAAAATCACCTGACTTTGATCAAGCATATCTCCTTCATTTTTTAAGCTATGAGGGAGTTCTAATACTTTTTAGAAACCTCAGGAGGTCCTCTACAAGCCACTTTGGAACATATTTCTCATTTGAAGCTTTTATCTTGATCATATCCTCCTTGACAAAATATTGCTTTTGGAGGATCCCTGAAAAGGACCTGTAATCTTTTGCACTGTATCTCTCAAATGAATCATTTCTAGCCCTGGCTTGTGAGAGACAAAGTTGTAGGGAATCCAATTTCCTTCAAAATAGGCTTTGAGTGGGGAATTTTTGATGTTCCATGTGAAAGTTATGCCCAGTCAAAGTTGGGTTGACTTTCTCCTAAGAAACCCTAATTTGAACCTTTTTGTATTTGTTCATCTCTGAGTTTCTATTAATGGAATCATGATCAATCTTTGATCAAATGATGGTTATGCTTTACATACCTGATGTTGACCAAAATTGGGAGGCTTTGACTACGCTCTGATTATGGTTGACTTTTAGGTCAAACCAGTTGACTGTGGATCTTGGGGATTGTTTGAGCAAAGCTTTGGCATTGAATCTTGAACCTTGAATCACTATGAATGGAACATGAAGGGCAAATTTTGGGGTATGACAGCTGCCCCTGTTCAATCTTCTTGAACCTGAAGAGGTGGAAGACGATTGGACACTAAAATGCCCTGAAATTTGCTTGCATAGGAAAGGAGATTTGTGGGAGATGGGCTTATAGATGCCATCCATTCGCCTGGTAAGGTACTTGTCTAAAGCATATGCTTTTCAGCCCTGGATTATTTGATTGTATCTTGAGCAGAGAAGAAGTAACATCTTACATAAGACTACCTGAAGAGGTCCTTGGATAGGATATATTGAAGGTTGATGTGAAGAAGCTTAGGCTTTGAACAATGCTTAGGAAGAATGTCTTGGAGAAGACTAACTAAGGAGTTCTTTAAAAGAACTAAGCGTGTCTTAGAAAAGAATGGATGAACATTTTAGGAAGGCTACCTAGAAAGGCATGACATGTCTTAAATAAGACTCACCTACACAGGTTCCTATAAAGGAGACAGGTTATGGTACGTCTTAAACAAGACTAACCGGGATATCTTAAACAAGACTTACCTAGAGAGGTTCCTATAAAGGGAACGATACGTTTTAAACAAAACTATCTAGAAAGATTCCTATAAAGGGAACGATACGTTTTAAACGAAACTACCTATAAAGGTTCCTATAAAGGATATGGCATGTTTTAAACAAAACTACCTATAAAGGTTCCTATAAAAGACACGATATGTTTTAAACAAAACTACCTAGAAAGGTCCCTATAAAGGACATAAGACGTTTTAAACAAAACTACCTAGAAAGGTTCCTATAGAGGACATGAAACGTTTTAAACAAAACTACCTAGAAAGGTTCCTATAAAGAGTACGATATGTTTTAAACAAAACTACCTAGAAAGGTTCCTATAAAGGGCACAATACGTTTTAAACAAAACTACCTAGAAAGGTTCCTATAAAGGACATAAGATGTTTTAAACAAAACTACCTAGAAAGGTTCCTATAAAGGACATAAGACGTTTTAAACAAAACTACCTAGAAAGGTTCCTATAGAGGATGCGAGATATTTTAAACAAAACTGCCTAGAAAGGTTCCTATAAAGGATATGAAACGTTTTGAACAAAACTGCCTAGAAAGATTCCTATAAAGGATATGAAATGTTTTAAACAAAACTACCTATAGAGGTTCCTATAAAGGGAATGATATGTTTTAAACAAAACTACCTATAAAGGTTCCTATAAAGGATACGATACGTTTTAAACAAAACCATCTAAAAAGATTCCTATAGAGGGCGTGGAATGTTTTAAACAAAACTTAACTAGAAAATGTTCCTATAAAGGACACGAAGGGTCTTAGAGAAGATTGCTTGGAGAGGTTGATATGATTGTCTTGGACAAGACTACCTGGAGAGGTAAGAAATTCTTTGATTGCTTCTGGATTGTCTTTGAAGAAAGACTTGGAGTGAGGTATTGGAATTGTATCTGTTAAGATTGAATCGTTGATACGATCGTATTTGCACTGTAATTGGATGATAACATCCTTTTGAATATGAAGTGACCTGAAAAGGCAGCGTTAGTTTTATGCAATGTCATGATGCATGTGTCATGTAATGGGATTCTCAAAATAAATGAGAATTATGCATGTATGCTTATCCCACCCTGCGGGATGCAAATAGTACAAGCGTGGGAAGATCAATTATGCAACAATGCTCTTTGTATGATGCCAGTGTGACCTCCCGAATATCAGAAATTTTGAGAGACGTGCCCTTTGTCGCACGCTCGCGAAAAAAGAACAGAGTCGCCACCAATATATTCATCCCATAAGGGAAAGGAATACCAGAAAACCTAACAAAGGAAGGAACAGGGTCTTGCGACCAGAGAATCAAGGTACGGAAGTCGGTTACGCAAGGGGAAGGTATTAGCACCCCTCGCGCCCATCGTACTCGATGGTATCCACCTATGTTTGTTTCTATCTAATGGGTGTGTACTATGTCTATGTCTAAATGCGAAATGAATGCAAAATGTAGGGAAAAGAAGGAATTGTACTCGCACGGGCCCTACCCTGCTGCCTACGTATCCTTTTCAGGAATCAGAGTTATCGTAGCTCGGCTAAAGATTTTCTGTTTGTTTTTGTGTTTTTTAGTTGGGCGGAGTCAACGCTCACGCTCTTGCACAAGGGGACAGCCTAGGATGCAATGGAGCGGAGATAACTTGCCCTTAGAAAGGAGAAAAAGAGATTGGTTTGTATCTTTTAAGGGTAATTCCATGATGACGAGAACCCACTACAAGGTCTCGCACCACTTCCTCACTTTTGTTTTAAGTCTGAACATTTATTAGGTTTTTTGAAGTGTTTTTGGTTGGTGTTTTTTATGGGGATTTAATTTGTGACTTAGATCATACCAGAAGAGTTTTTGTTTGTTTTTGAATATTTAGAGAACGCACATCGAGGCCTACGCCACAATCGTTTCTCTAAATAACGGTTAAGAAATACATCGAGGCTTCACACCTCAATCATTTCTTCTCCGCTAAGTAAAAGAGATACAAAAAGAATTTTTTATGAATATTTAGAGAATGCACATCGAGGCCTACGCCACAATCGTTTCTCTAAATAACGGTTAAGAAATACACCGAGGCTTCACACCTCAATCATTTCTTCTCCGTTAAGTAGGAAAGAACGTACATCGAGGCCTACGCCTCGATCATTTCTTTCCTACTCTGAAATAAAGCAACGGTATGATCTTCATCGATTTTTATTAAGTATTTTAAGGTTGAAAAAGGAAAAGAATGCGATAGGGAACTATTTCTAAATTCTAGTCTAAGTTGTCTATACAAGGGACTCAAAATAATAGAAACCATACAATTATTAACAAAAACCATACATGGAATAGGTAAAGGAAAATCAATATGCGACAAATAAAATTGAGAATTATAGCAACCAAATGATACTCACAAGCACACATACATCCATTAATTCTATACAAAAATCAAGACTAAAACTAAATCCTAAGTCTATTAGAGAATTATTTACAAAGAAATATCAAAAAACAAAGAAACTCACACATATTGTGGAGAAAAAGATTATTAAAAGGACTAAAAAAACAACAAAAATCTATGACAATCACTTATCGCCCTAAAATATCTAAACAATTTTTATGCATTTTTTATTTGAGTTAAAATTGTTATTGTGAATTAAAAGTCAAGAAGAAAACAAAATTAAAAAGAAAACTAGATTTTAAACTGCAAGGGGGTGCATCAGTAACCTTTTTAATGAACTACGATCAGTCAAAACAGAAAATTGGGCCTGTTCCCGGGGGGTGGAAAGAGCAAAACTCTCCAGGCCCAATAGCAAGGGATGGTGGTGCGCTAACATTAGTATGGTGCAGTTCCAGGAATGGTATAAGGCCCCAAGCGCATGGCCCAGTTAGCATTAGTCTCTTTCCCACTTTATTTCACTTGTTATTATCAGCATGCACTTACTTCTTTATTATTTCAATAAAACGTGACATAGAAAAATAAAGGCTACAAAAATCAATTGGTCAGCTCCATTTTTAAGTTGCTAGAAGACAAAGTTTAAACCACAGCCAAACACACAACGCCACGTTAGCATCCAATGACTGCAGTAAGACGAATTTAACCAAAAGCTGGGAGGGGAGGCCAATAGCAGTACGCCACCTAATACAAACAAAAAAAAAAAAAAAAAAAAAAACAAAAAAAAAAAAAGCCCTGCATGAACCCTTGCCGGAGCCGGAGATGCTCCGGTCATCTTCTCCGACCATCCTCACGGCGGCTTCCCACGTTTTTTCAGAAATCAAAAAATAACACCACCGGTCCACTCGATTTTTTGTGTAGATTTCAGATCCGGTATTAGTTTTGCGAAGTAACATCTCTATAATCAAAACCGAATGCATTCAAGAAAACCTAACTTAAAGAACTCTCTCCAAAACCACCGATAGCGTTACCGATACGCTCCAAAATACACATAGAATTCAACAGCAAGGTTTATACTTCATATGCACGCCATGAAATCATAACTTCGGATCCATACAAGAGATGCAACACACACCGTCACAAATATTTAGCGCTAATCGCTCAACCTCCCGACGGTAGGAGCATAGCCAGATGCATATGAACTTAGCATGTTATCTAGGATGCCGAGAGAGTCTTAGTCATTTACCTGAAACGAATCTTGAAGCGGAAGATGAAGAAACTCCACGCGTTTGAAGCGTGCTTTGCCAAACTTTCCTGCGACTTTGGTTTGTTCAGATTCTGGAAGCAGCGAGAGTAACGGAGACTTCACGAGCCCTAACTTCCCTCATGTTAATGCAGCAGCTGAACAGAACTTGATGAGGATGTCGTTCATAGATCAAGCACGATAGTAGTGGTTGTAGAATGATGAAAGTTCGTGTTGGTTGTTGTGGAGATGATGGTTGCAAGATGACGGTGGTGATGAGTTTGGTGGTGGTGGTGGAGTGGTGAAGGTTGAGATCTATGGTGGTTAGGGTTTGTTACAAGACGTAACAAACTTTTTGGAGAGTTCTTGAAGGGAGAGAGAATGAAGAGATGATGGAGTGAAGAGGAGAATACGAGAGAGTGAAAACTGAGGGAAAGAAAAATGAAACGTGGCCCTGAAATATGTGTATGATTTTGATATTTATAGTATGAGTGTGCATTGTTGGCTATGGTGGGGTGTAGCATAGCTTAGCCTTCTTCCAAACTTAATGTGCAAGGGTTGTTCAATTGGAGTAAGCTCTCACGTGCCCTTTTTCTCTAGCTTTAGTGCATGGACTCTTATAGTAATTGGTGGGGATGTGCTATGCTTGCCGATGGAAAATAATAGAAGCTTGAGTTTGCTTCCAAACACTTGACTTCTAGCTCTTATATCTATCTCCATACTTAACCAAATAAACTCATTATTGGCTCATTGTAGAGAGAATGTATGATAGAGCAAGTTTCATGTTGGTGGTGTTTTGAATTATTGCTTGGAAGCATGAGAAAATGCCCTGGAAAAATGATGCATTGTCACTGCACTTGGCCTTCGCACGTCTGGCTGGCTTTGGCCTCACGTTTGGATTGAGGCGGGACTTGGCTAGGGCACCACTTCGAAGCTTCATAATTTGCTCGATATATATTCTATCATCACACACCATAGCTTAATGGAGAGAGAACATGGCAAGGAGTTGTTTGGTACCTATCTTGATCCCATTGAAGATTTGTGGAGAATAATATTTGGACTCAAAGTTGACCCACCACGTGTTTGTGGAAATGTCTCGCGCGTGACCTGAAATTGTGCCCAGCCGGATGCAAGACTTTGGCTTTACGAAACAACGACTTTGGAAGCTTGTAATTGTTTCAATATTTATCACAATGGCTCAATTCTTGGCTTGTTGTATAGGTGGCATGGCAAAGAATGGAAGCATATCAAGTTTGAACCCATAGCATTTTTGTAGGGCCCTAAAATTAGCAAGAGATTTGGCATGCCACGCGTTTGTTAAAATGCCAGGTCGCGACCAAAAATCTGCCTAGCTGAATGACTTGAACAAATGCATTTCTTCTAACTTCAAACCAACATAACTCTTGAATCAAGCTTCAAATGGAAAAACTCCCAACTAGAGGATTGTAGAGGGCTATGGTTTGAACACTTTTGGTGTTGAGCTTGTCTTAAAATTCTGTCATTTTCAACATGATAATCGAACCTGAAGTCAGCTGCCCAGCCAATTGGAAATTCACTCAAAATTCTTTAAGTGTAGAACTTTCCTCTTTTGGCAAGTTCCCATTTCAACTAACTTTCCAAATTTGGCAGTTTTGATTATTTCTTGATTTTTCTCATTTCCTTGACTTTATTTGACCGGTTTTCCACCAAAAGTCGATACTTGAATAATTCTTCTGATTTTGACCCAAAAGTCAACTGTTCTGATTTTTCCGGCTATTGATGAAATTCCCGATTAAATCTCTTCCAGTCAAATCCAGTCAAACAAACACATCCACATAGTCAGTATGAGGAGCTTCCCACACATAGAAACCATTCCTGATTACCTGTTGACCAGAAAGTCAACTGGTTGACTTTGGTCAGAGAAACCCTGTTTTAGGGAACCAGATGATTTGCAAGCTTACACTCTTCAATCAATGCCCTGATTTGAAGCAGAGAGACACCCCAATCCATGAGGACTTCAATGAACATAGAGCCACATGATTATACCTTGGTTTTCTCATTCTCTGATCAAAATTCTTCGCAGCAGAGCTTTTTCTTGCTAGCCCTTGAATAACACCTATGATATGAATGCATGGGTATGGATTATGACCTAAGTGATGTATGTACATGAGTGCAAAGCCTAAGCCAGTTAGAAGTTAAAGGGTAGGACAAATTTGGGGTATGACAGCTGCCCCTATTTAATCATCTTATACTCGAAGGAGAGATTGGCGCCAGCCTTTCGAACACTCGAAGTAGAAGAAGATTAAATACCGAAGACCTGAAATTTGCCCTGAGGAGATGGAGTGGTTTTTATTCCTTTTATTTCTGCCTTGATATCTGCTGGGGAAAGAGAATTTTTGTTTTTCTTGATGGAAATATTTACAGCGAGTAATTGGAAAAACGGTGATAGCTTGTAACGTAGCCAAAGTGCCAATACAAGGTTCTCAAAGGGATTGATATTTACATGGAAATGATTGGGAGAGGAGTAGGTTTGACAGAAAGATAAAGTGACATAGACAGTTGTTTTTTGAGGGAGATACGGACGAGTATCGAAAGAGTGACACATACGAGCATCAAAAGAGGATACAGACGAGTATCGAAAGAATGACACATACGAGCATCAAAAGAAGATACAGACAAGTATCGAAAGAATGACACAGACGAGCATCAAAAAGAGATACAGACGAGTATCGAAGGAATGACACAGACGAGCATCAAAAAGAGATACAGACGAGTATCGAAGGAATGACACAGACGAGTGTTAAAAGAGATACAGACGAGTATCGAAAGAATGACACAGACGAGCATCAAAAAGAGATACAGACGAGTATCGAAGGAATGACACAGACGAGTGTTAGAAGAGATACAGACGAGTATCGAAAGAATGACACAGACGAGCATCAAAAGAGATACAGACGAGTATCGAAAGAATGACACAGACGAGCATCAAAAGAGATACAGACGAGTATCGAAGGAATGACACAGACGAGTGTTAGAAGAGATACAGACGAGTATCGAAAGAATGACACAGACGAGCATCAAAAGAGATACAGACGAGTATCGAAGGAATGACACAGACGAGCATCAAAAGAGATACAGACGAGTATCGAAAGAATGACACAGACGAGCATCAAAAGAGATACAGACGAGTATCGAAAGAATGACACAGACGAGCATCAAAAGAGATACAGACGAGTATCGAAGGAATGACACAGACGAGTGTTAGAAGAGATACAGACGAGTATCGAAAGAATGACACAGACGAGTGTTAGAAGAGATACAGACGAGTATCGAAAGAATGACACTGACGAGTGTTTGAGGGATTTGGTAGATTGAATTACTGGGGATTGGGATACCAGGTATCGGCACCATGGCTGGAAGAGATTTGTGATGGAGTAGTAGATATCAAGTGAAGTTTATACGGATGACAACTTCTGTGAGGATGCACCATCGGCTTGATTGAGTGATGATTTGTACTATCTGGCTTATGCTTTGTATGCATGCTTGAATTTTTCTATGGCGTAACGATCCGCTTTGACGAATATGCTACATTTTTGAAGATGCAATGTTATATGCAATGAATTCTATATGCAAAGTGCCAAATAAAGGCATTAGTGACAGGGGAGCGAGATCATTGGGGTCCGCTGCTTGTTGTCTTGAAACACTATCGTGAATTGATATTGGAACCCTACAGTACCAAAGATTATTGGTAACTGCGTTGAGGGTTGGAACCTAGCCCTGCTGGGGATGAAATGATTTTGCTCGACTTTCCTTACATCCTAAGCTGCTTGGGGAATCACGAGTTTTAAGAGACCACTCTTCGTCTGCCATGTGAAATAGGGATATGGACCTTTTCATGTGCTCCGTGCTTGCCAGTACTGATGAATTATACTCTGGAACTTTCACGTGGGATGATGATGACTTTTGTGACACATCATGAGTCAAGATGATGTCTAGAACCTGCAACCTGCACAGAAAACAACGTTTGGACGCAAATGGTGCTCCTTCGAGCACTTTTATGTTTACGTAACATCATGTTTCGTCTTGATTTTGTGATTATTGCCCCCATGTTCTCAATGCAATGTTTAATAACGAATTAAATCACACCTCGCATGCGTAAAATGAAAAGAAAGAAAGAAAGCTTTTGCATCAAAAGATCATTTTATTGATGGAATGCCTGTGAACAGGCTTCTGTACAGGGAAGCAACTCCTAAATGAGGTAGTTGCGAAAAAGAAAATACAAATGCAAAGAGCAAAATGGCAAAGAGAAATGCTCGGATTTCCACTAAAACTGATATTGCTACAGTTCCCATATCCTCGATCCTCTCAATGCTTTGCTTCAGAAGGGTAATGGTTGGATTGATCTGGCCGTTCGGCCAAGGGCGTATAGTGGTCTTTGTGAAGGATATTCAGACTGCAGCCTCTCGCTTTTGATCCCTAACTTTTGCCTGGATCGCCCTTTCGGGTTTTCAATCCAGCGGGATGCCCCTTTTTGCCTAAGACGCCCTTTCGGGTTTTCATCTTAGCGGGTTATTCTCTTTTTTTTTTGTTTTATCCCTAATTTTTGCCCAAACCCTTTTGGTTTGCCGGGATGCCCTTATTTTTGCCTAGGTACGTCGACCTAGCGGGTCTTTTATGCGTAGTATTTTTTGACTGAGTCTGAATTGACTGGAAGCGGAACGTCTTCCCCATCCATCTTTGTCAGGATTAAAGCACCCCCTGAAAATGCTTTCTTCACAATGTATGGTCCCTCATAGTTGGGAGTCCATTTGCCCCTTGGATCAGTGTGAATTGGCAAGATCTTCCTTACGACTAGGTCACCTGTGTGGAATTCTCGAGGCCGAATCTTCTTGTCATACGCTTTCTTGATCCTCTTTTGATACAGCTGGCCATGGCAGATAGCAGATAAGCGTTTCTCCTCAATTAGATTGAGATGATCAAGCCTCGTTTGAACCCATTCTGTTTCATCGAGTTTGGCGTCCATCAAGACTCTCAACGAAGGAATTTCCATCTCGACAGGTAATACAGCCTCCATGCCGTAGACAAGAGAAAAGGGAGTTGCCCCGGTTGAAGTACGAACCGAAGTCCTATAGCCATGCAAAGCAAATGGCAACATCTCATGCCAATCTTTATACGTTCTAACCATTTTCTGGACAATCTTCTTTATGTTCTTGTTAGCAGCTTCGACCGCGCTATTCATCTTTGGCCGATAGGGTGATGAATTGTGATGTTCAATCTTGAACTCCTCACACAACTCTGCCATCATTTTGTTATTAAGATTGGACCCATTATCAGTGATGATCTTGTTTGGAACCCCATATCGGCATATGATCTCTTTCTTGATGAAGCGAGTAACGACTTGCTTGGTCACGTTCTTGTAAGAAGCAGCTTCAACCCATTTGGTGAAGTAGTCGATAGCAACAAGGATAAATCTGTGTCCATTTGAAGCTTGTGGCTCTATCCGTCCAATCATGTCTATGCCCCACATAGCAAAGGGCCAAGGTGATGTCAGGACATTCAGAGGAGTCGGGGGAACATGAATTCTATCAGCATACACTTGACATTTGTGACATTTCTTCACGTACACATAACAATCACTTTCAATCGTCATCCAATAATATCCGGCTCGCAGGATCTTTTTGGCCATAGAATGTCCGTTGGAATGAGTTCCAAAAGATCCTTCATGAATTTCCCGCATGATCAATTCTGCTTCGTGTCTATCCACGCATCTGAGCAAAACTGAATCATAGTTTCTTTTGTACAGGACGTCTCCTGACAAGAAGAATTTGGATGCTAACCTTCGAAGCGTTCGCTTATCACCAATCGTAGCATCTTCGGGATACTCTTGCTTCTCGACATACCTCTTGATGTCGTAATACCATGGCTTTTCATCATACACCTCTTCAGTAGTGAGACAATGAGCAGGGAACACATGGGCAGGCTCTTTACAACGGAGGATCCTTATGTCTGGCACTTCTTTAGGGGAGCTAACTCTGAACATAGCTGCCAAAGTAGCCAAAGCATCTGCCAATTGATTTTCCTCTCGGGGAATGTGATTGAAAGTGATTTCCTCGAAAGCGGGAAGCAACTCCAAGATATAGTCCTTATAAGGAACTAAATTGGGGTGTCGTGTCTCCCAATCACCTCTCACTTGGTGTATAACCAATGCAGAGTCCCCATACACTTCAAGGATCTTAATCCTCATATCAATGGCTGCTTCGAGACCCATTATGCAAGCTTCGTATTCTGCGACATTGTTTGTGCAATCAAAGCATATTCTGGCTGTGAAAGGGATGTGGGTTTGACGAGGAGAAGTCAAAACTGCCCCAATACCATGGCCCATAGCATTTGATGCGCCATCGAACGTGAGAGTCCATCGCTCTCCTGGTTCGGGTCCTTCGTTATCATCCAGTCTCATGATATCTTCATCAGGAAAGTCAAACTTCATCGACTGATACTCTTCTAATGGCTGATGAGCAAGATGATCTGCAAGGACACTTCCCTTGATGGCCTTCTGTGTGACATACTGGATGTCATATTCTGATAAAAGCATTTGCCATCGGGCTAGTCTTCCTGTAAGAGCCGGTTTTTCAAAGATGTACTTTATCGGGTCCATTTTGGAGATCAATAGAGTGGTATGAGTCAACATATACTGCCTCAGTCGGCGAGTAGCCCATACCAAAGCACAGCAAGTTTTCTCGAGTAGTGAGTAGCGGGATTCACAATCGGTAAACTTTTTGCTCAGGTAATAAATGGCGCACTCTTTTCGACCAGACTCGTCATGTTGGCCCAACACACACCCCATAGATCCTTCAAGCACAGTTAAGTACATAAGAAGCGGCCTCCCAGGAACCGGAGGCATGAGAATTGGCGGCTCTTGGAGATACTGTTTAATCTTCTCAAAAGCTTCTTGACAATGATCATCCCAACGGATATCTTGATTCTTGCGCAGCAGTTTGAAGATGGGTTCACAGGTGTCAGTGAGATGAGAAATGAACCTGGCTATGTAGTTCAGTCTCCCAAGGAACCCTCGGACCTCTTTTTCATTCTTTGGTGCTGGCATATTCTGTATTGCTCTTACTTTGTCAGGGTCGACCTCAATCCCTCGTTGGCTCACAATGAATCCAAGTAATTTTCCAGATCGCACTCCGAAAGTGCACTTGTTTGGATTAAGCCTCAACTTGAATTTACGCAAACGGGCAAACAGTTTCTCAAGATCCATCAAGTGTTCCTCCTCAGTTTGGGATTTCGCGATCATATCATCGACGTACACCTCAATCTCCTTATGGATCATATCATGGAAAAGGGTCACCATAGCTCGTTGATATGTTGCACCAGCATTCTTAAGACCAAAAGGCATCACCTTATAGCAATACGTACCCCACGGAGTGGTAAAAGTAGTCTTGGTCATATCTTCAGGAGCCATTTTTATTTGATTATAGCCAGAAAAACCATCCATGAAGGAGAATACCGAATACTGAGCAGTATTGTCGACTAGCACATCAATATGAGGCAGAGGGAAATCATCCTTCGGACTTGCCCTATTCAAATCTCGGTAGTCGACACACATGCGTACCTTCCCGTCCTTCTTAGGAACGGGCACTATGTTTGCAATCCAAGGAGGATATTCACACACAGATAAGAAACCAGCCTTCAACTGTTTTTCAACTTCTTCCTTGATTTTCAAAGCCATATCAGGTCGAGTTCTCCGCGGCTTTTGTTTTACCGGCGGACATTCTGGTTTGAGAGGTAGCCTGTGCATAACTATATCCGTGTCTAAACCAGGCATGTCTTCATATGACCAGGCGAAGATATCAACATACTCTCGAAGCAACTCAATCAACCTTCTTTTTACATCACTTTCCAAAGCGGCGCCTATCTTGACTTCTCTCTTTGCTTCTTCTGTACCGAGGTTGATGATTTCTATGGCTTCCTGATGTGGCTGAATAGATTTCTCTTCTTGTCTCAAAAGTCTTGCCAATTCCCCGGGGACTTCACAATCTTCCCCACTATCCTCATCAGCTTGGTCAATTGGATTCTCAAGGATATCAAGACGTGGAACTGTAACATTATCATTTTTGATGGAATTCGAGCCAGATCTGCACGATGGATGATTTATGCCTTAGAATGCAACACACAAAAGAGAAAGAAAAAGCTTTGCCATTTTTTGAAAAAGTTTTTTTTTCTAAAGTAAAAACAAAAATGAAAGAAATGGAACAGTAATTGCATGCGAAGATATGATTTTCATTCAATATTAAACAAATTGAAACAACATGGGGGCCCTTCTTTATACAAGCGGTCAAAATGCTTAGGGCGAAGCATATGACTTATCGAAACAAGAAAATTACATCTCCATAAAAGTGACTCTGGGGACGTCCAAGATAGTCCAATTGTTGAGCTCCTGTCCAGGCGCAGCATGGCAAATGAATCTGGAGAGATCTTCTTCATCATCATCATCCACGGCGAGAACCTGACTTCCAGGACTGGTGCTTGCACTGACGAACACTTGAGAAATGGGGGGAATCACCTTCTTTCCAGGAATTATGCTGAGTTGAGTAGAGGAAGATGGTTGATACCCAAGGCCATACTTGTCTCGCTTCTCATGAATATCAATCAGCTTGCCCCAGGCACTACGGGGAGTACCAGCCTCTAAGAAGGCCTTAGCATCATTCAGAGACGAGAGGGGTGCTCCGAGTTCCTTCTTATTTTCAACCACAGGGAGTTTATCAACCGACACAATCTCTAAGGCCTGAAAAGGTGTCTCTTGTATCTCTCCCTCCACTTCAACATAACGGTACGACGCCAGATTATTGACAATCAAATCCTCTTCACCAGTGATCACAACAATCTTGTCATTCACAACAAATTTCAAACACTGATGGAGGGTAGATGTCACAGCCCCAGCAGCATGGATCCAAGGACGACCCAAGAGGCAAGTGTATGAAGGACTTATATCCATGACATAGAAAGCAATATAGAACATGTGAGGGCCAATCAAAACAGGCAGATCAATTTCCCCTTCTACGGACCTTCTGGAGCCATCAAACGCTCTGACACTCATAGTGCATGGTCTCATCATAATCCCATCCATACTCAGCTTAAACAAAGTAGTCTTGGGCATCACATTAAGAGAAGAACCAGTATCAATCAGAACTCGAGACAACACAGCATCCAGACACTTGACGGAGATATGCAACGCTTTGTTGTGTGCTCTACCCTCAGATGGAAGCTCATCATCAGAAAAACCCAGACAATTACCAGCAGCAATGTTGGTCACAACCCCTTCAAACTGAGGCACGGTAATGTCTTGAGTTACATGAGCGGAAGCCAGAACCTTCATCAGAGCATCACGATGAGCTTCGGAATGCACCAAGAGAGACAAGATGGAGATCTTGGCCTGGGTCTGATCAAGTTGGTCAATCACTTTGTAATCACTTTTCTTAATGATTTTCAAGAGTTGCTCGGCATCTTGTGCATTACGTGTCACAGGAGGATCAACAGCAACTTGCTTTCCTTTTGCTTGTGTACTAGCCTCTTTATTGGTCTCTTTAGGAAGCGGAGGAGGGGCAGCAAAGATCCGACCACTACGGGTAATGCCACTAGTGCCAGTAATATTAGTGATGCTCGAATTACCCACTGGAGGACAATCATATTTCTTCCCTCGAATATACACGGCATTATAACTCCAAGGAACAGCCTTAGAATCATTCACAGGAGAGGGAATAATAGACGAGGTTGAAGAAGCCGAAGGAACATTTGGGACCTGAATAACCAAAGGAGTCCTCGGAGCCTGAATGACCAAGGGAGTACTCGGAGCGCGAATGACCAAAGGAGTACTCTGATTCTTTGACACCTCAGCAGGATGGTAAGGTATCTCTAGAGTAGCCACATCTTCGACAGGAACGACCCTTTCCACTCTAAGAACACCTTCATCCATTAGTTTCTGAATTTCTTCTTTCAACCTAGTGCATTCCTCAGGGTTAGAAGAACATTGCAAACAATAATCATGTAGTTCACACAAAACCTTTTGTTGCATAAGATATTCTCTGACAACTGCTAGCGGCATCCTTACCTCATTAACATCACTCACTAGGATCTGATCATCACATAACTCAATAGCATTGGTCGCACCGGCATGGGGAGGCATAGGATTATTCTGCACATTAGGACCAGTAGGAGTGAACGAGATGAGCTTGCCATCGAGAAGATCCTGGACTTTCCACTTGAATGCCCTGCATTTCTCAATTGTGTGGCCGGGAGCCCCAAAATGAAATTCACAATGAGCATTCGCATCATACCCAGGAGGAAGAGGGTCGGGTGGAGGACCCATCTCGCGGAGTTGCACTAATTGACCAGCAAGTAATTGGGGAAGAAGCTGAGCATACGGCATTGGAACCGGATCTATACGCCTGTCAGGGTATCTTTGCCTCTGTGGACCTCTTTGACCTTGAGGCCTAGGATTCTGTTGGCGATTCTGAGAAACAGCAGCTTGTTGTTGTGGTACGAAAGGCTGTTGGGGTGCCATCCATGGTTGTGGAAGAGCAGCAGCATATGCCTGAGGGACATATGGACCAGGAACAGCATAAGGCATCGGATAATAAGGAGGCGGAACAGCAGAATATGCAGGAGTTCGGCTTTGGTCAACAGAAGCGGTACTAGTCTCACCTTCCTTCTTCTTCACAAACCCAGAATATGGCTTCTTACCATTACCACTTGAGTTGCTAGGATTAGTAACACCTTGAATGGTACCAGCTTTGACACAGTTCTCAACCCTCTCACCAATGATGACCACATCCGAAAAGGAAGGAGAAGTATTACTAACCATGTGCTGAAGATACGGCCCTTTCAGAGTCCCCATAAACAGATCAATCAACTCGCGGTCCAAAAGAGGAGGTTGGACACGGGACGCAAGTTCACGCCACCTCTGGGCGTATTCTTTAAAAGACTCCTCAGATTTCTGTGACATATTTTGCAGCTGGGCACGGCTGGGAGCCATAGCAGTATTGTAGTGGTATTGTTTCAAGAAGGCGTCGACAAGTTGTCCCCAAGTACTGACATTAGACCTCTCAAGCTTCATGTACCATTCCAACGGGGCTCCAGTGAGACTATCCTGAAAAAAATGCATCAGCAGAGGCTCGTTCTCACCATGAGCAGCCATCTTACGGCAGTAGGAACGAATGTGAGTCTCTGGACAGGTGACTCCCTTGTATTTGTCAAAATCTGGCACTTTGAACTTCGGGGGAATAACAATCCCAGGTACCAGGCACATAGCAGCAGTGTCGAAACTCGAAGTTTTAGCAACCTCAACAGCCTTAAGGCGTTCTTCGAGAGCTTGGTACATCTTAGCAGTCTCAGTCAACTCAGCAGTAAGATCATGTTCAAGATCAATAACCTCATGGTGGTCGTCCACTACTTTCAGTGTCTCATTAACAGGGGTTTCTTTAGTTTTCACCCCTCCGTCAGCAGAATTGGTAGGAGTATCTTTGACCAAACTAGCGACACTCTTTCTGAGTTCATCCTGTCCTTGAACAACGGCATGGAGAGTCTCCATAAGTTGGGCCATTCTTTCCCCCATAACATCCATATCCCTACGGAGGGCAGCTTGATTCTGTTCAAATTGTTCCATGATTCTCTCGTTGCTCCTGGTGCGGTAAGGATGTAAGAAAGTCAGCTTCGTCGTCGGGAAAGAAATCTGTTGCTGAAAAGGACCCCAATTAGTTTCTTGTGCCATATCCTGAAAAATGCAATGTGATAATGTGAATGTATGAGTGCATGTGTGCATATGATGTGTTGTGTCATTTCCAGGGTATCCAAAGTAAGATTGATAGTCAAGAACAAATAACAACGTGACGAGAGAGATATTAAGTGAAAACTGAAAGCAATTCATTTCATTCATAATAGCCCCCTAAGGCGAGTGGGTTCAAACACAAATAACAATGTTCAAATACAAAGAGCAATAGAGACCCCATCCAACAAATCTGGTGGTGATCTACAAACAAAATTCAATTATCAATTCATCTCAATGTAGAACAAAGGCCCTCCTTGTCTGAAATGGGCATCACTCCACTTCTTTGTTTCGTCAAATAGCTTCTTAGTAGCCTCCCGATCTCTTCCTTTGACAAGGCTTTGGATCACTTCATCCTTTTGGAATAACTGTGTGTCTAGATTCTTGCAGCAATCCCTAAGTTCGTCACACCCTTTGCATTCTGGGATATAGGTCTTCTCAAGTGCATTTGCTTCACTCATCATTTGGTCTCTGAGCTTGACATTCTCTTCAGCTAGTCGGGCGGTGCGGAGGTGACTTCCTTTCAGTTGGGTCTCAAGTGCTATTCTCTGAGTGGTCTCTTCTTCCAGTTTCTTCTTCATGGTCCTCAACTCATACTTGGTTTCTTTCTCCAGTCGGAGCTTGTGGGCTTTCAGGTCTTCTTGATACTCTCGTCTGAGCTTCTCTTTTTCTTCCTTTATAGCCTTTTCTATAACCTTTTGAGGGTCTTCAGTAGAAGCAACAACAACTTTCCCGTCCTTTTCAGTTCTAACTCTCTTCCTGGCTTGAGAAGACTCTCCTTTGAGAGTTTTAAGTTCACGGGCCAGTTCATTCTTTGTCTGTTTAAGGAAATAGCGCTTCAAATCCATATCCCTATCTTTCTCTTTCAGTCTCAAATTGGCGACGCGGACCTGGTCAAAACGTTCTCTTGATACCATAGTCTCTGATATCTTCGGAGGTTGTGCATACAAGAGAGGAACTTCCGGGAATGGTAACAAAAGTGTCTTGACTCTCTTCTTAACCCAATCGGTATAGGGCTCCATAGCAATGGCATTCTTGGCTCCCAGAGTGGATCTCTCACCTATATGAATGTTATTCCAGGCCTTCCTGATTTCCTCAAGCGCTATAGGGTCGGCTCCCTTCTCAAAGTATACGGATTGGTAAATCTCCCTATCCGAAGGCCCACTCTTCATGGTATAGCCCAACTGACGAAGAGCTAGAACTGGGTTGTAGTTAATACATCCTCTTGTCCCAATGAGCGGGACGTTACCAAAGTTTCCGCACCTGATAATGACTTCAGATATGCCTGTTCGGAATTGATACCATACGATGTCGTTTGCAGTAAGTCCCATGATTCTCTGAGACCATTTCTGAGTAGAGGTAACAAACGGACCACTAGCAGGCAAGTGAGATTTGAACCATTTATATAACAGCGGCAAGCAACCTCGAATAGCCCCCCTTTTACCATGCCGAGAGTGAATAGAATAATACGTGTCAGCCAATAGGGTGGGTATTGGATTCTTGTCCATAAAAAGACATATAGCAGCCAAGTCAACGAACTTGTGAATGTTGGGAAACATCACAATTCCATAGATTAGAGCGGCCAAAATAGCATTGAAAGCCTCCCATATTCCTTTGTCGGCAAATTCTTGAGCTTTTTCAACCAGGAAACTCATGTAGAAGCCATGTGTATCACCCTTCTTCTTCCAGTTATCATGAACATCTCCCAAGCTCAAATAAAGAGCGTTGGCAATGTAATCCAACCTAGGTTTCTCTGGGACACAAACAAAAGGCACTCTGTGTCGAATCTTGATGTTGAGGAGGCAAGAGTACTCTTCGAGAGTGGGAGCTAGCTGATAATCTGAAAATGTGAAACAACGGATATCTGGGTCGTAGAACTGAAGAAGAGTAGATAAGGCCCATTCGTCGACACGCGAGTACAGAAGAGATAATATGTTGCCATAGTTGTCACTGAACACTGTTTCATTATGACCAGTGACCAATTCACCCAATTGTCCCAATTGAACCATACCCTCGCGATGGAAAGTATAAGTGTGTGTGCGCCTTGTAGCCCCTTGATTGACGGTCACGTTGTTATCCATTCTTGACAGAGATTGATATTTTCTGGATACCCTGAAAAATGACATGCAAATGAGAATTAACGTTTTTCTTTTCTTTCTTTTCTTTCTTTTCTTTCTTTTCTTTTTTTTTTTTGAAATGTAAACATGCTATGATGAAAATGATGCAGATTGGGTCCCCACGACATAGAGGGACCAAGGCAATAGTTCTGAGCAAGAAGATATCATAGGATCAAAGGTCCGGCATAGATCAGAGAACCAGAAGAACCATAATCATCAACGGAACCAAATGGTCAACAACCAGAACCAACTAGTCACCAACAGAACCAAATAGTCACCAACGGTACCTGTCATGTATATCCCTCCCCACTCACGGGTGTAGTCTAGGTCAGGGTAGGTCAAAATGGCAACCAGCGTTATCAGTCCTCCTGAGGCACCAATGTTGTTGCATCTACATGCCAACAATGATACCCCATTTGGACCTCGACTGGGCGTGGGTCTCATGATCGCACTAGACAAGACCTGACATCTCATCGGCGTCATGACTATCCACTCTATCCTAGGTATCCTATGTGTCACTCTGGCCTGGGTATTGGGCCTTTTACCTCATAGAACATCCCACCCAACCTGCAAAACAGAACAGAAGACCCCAAGGAACACAGAATATAATCCATATGCATGATGTGCAAACAGAAATAAACATGATATGCAAGCAGAAAAAATAAACATGCAAACATATATACAAGGTATAGACATGAAAACAAATAAACACCCAGTAAATAAACAAACAAACGCAGGCTAGGATCGACTCGCTATGGATGGACCAGCAACAGGTCTAGCAACTTCCCCAGCAGAGTCGCCAGCTGTCGCACGCTCGCGAAAAAAGAACAGAGTCGCCACCAATATATTCATCCCATAAGGGAAAGGAATACCAGAAAACCTAACAAAGGAAGGAACAGGGTCTTGCGACCAGAGAATCAAGGTACGGAAGTCGGTTACGCAAGGGGAAGGTATTAGCACCCCTCGCGCCCATCGTACTCGATGGTATCCACCTATGTTTGTTTCTATCTAATGGGTGTGTACTATGTCTATGTTTAAATGCGAAATGAATGCAAAATGTAGGGAAAAGAAGGAATTGTACTCGCACGGGCCCTACCCCGCTGCCTACGTATCCTTTTCAGGAATCAGAGTTACCGTAGCTCGGCTAAAGATTTTCTGTTTGTTTTTGTGTTTTTTAGTTGGGCGGAGTCAACGCTCACGCTCTTGCACAAGGGGACAGCCTAGGATGCAATGGAGCGGAGATAACTTGCCCTTAGAAAGGAGAAAAAGAGATTGGTTTGTATCTTTTAAGGGTAATTCCATGATGACGAGAACCCACTACAAGGTCTCGCACCACTTCCTCACTTTTGTTTTAAGTCTGAACATTTATTAGGTTTTTTGAAGTGTTTTTGGTTGGTGTTTTTTATGGGGATTTAATTTGTGACTTAGATCATACCAGAAGAGTTTTTGTTTGTTTTTGAATATTTAGAGAACGCACATCGAGGCCTACGCCACAATCGTTTCTCTAAATAACGGTTAAGAAATACATCGAGGCTTCACACCTCAATCATTTCTTCTCCGCTAAGTAAAAGAGATACAAAAAGAATTTTTTATGAATATTTAGAGAATGCACATCGAGGCCTACGCCACAATCGTTTCTCTAAATAACGGTTAAGAAATACACCGAGGCTTCACACCTCAATCATTTCTTCTCCGTTAAGTAGGAAAGAACGTACATCGAGGCCTACGCCTCGATCATTTCTTTCCTACTCTGAAATAAAGCAACGGTATGATCTTCATCGATTTTTATTAAGTATTTTAAGGTTGAAAAAGGAAAAGAATGCGATAGGGAACTATTTCTAAATTCTAGTCTAAGTTGTCTATACAAGGGACTCAAAATAATAGAAACCATACAATTATTAACAAAAACCATACATGGAATAGGTAAAGGAAAATCAATATGCGACAAATAAAATTGA
This sequence comes from Vicia villosa, assembly GCF_029867415.1. Taxonomy (NCBI): domain Eukaryota; kingdom Viridiplantae; phylum Streptophyta; class Magnoliopsida; order Fabales; family Fabaceae; genus Vicia; species Vicia villosa. The sequence continues at coordinate 350,363 of NW_026705697.1, forward strand.
GAATTATAGCAACCAAATGATACTCACAAGCACACATACATCCATTAATTCTATACAAAAATCAAGACTAAAACTAAATCCTAAGTCTATTAGAGAATTATTTACAAAGAAATATCAAAAACAAAGAAACTCACACATATTGTGGAGAAAAAGATTATTAAAAGGACTAAAAAAACAACAAAAATCTATGACAATCACTTATCGCCCTAAAATATCTAAACAATTTTTATGCATTTTTTATTTGAGTTAAAATTGTTATTGTGAATTAAAAGTCAAGAAGAAAACAAAATTAAAAAGAAAACTAGATTTTAAACTGCAAGGGGGTGCATCAGTAACCTTTTTAATGAACTACGATCAGTCAAAACAGAAAATTGGGCCTGTTCCCGGGGGGTGGAAAGAGCAAAACTCTCCAGGCCCAATAGCAAGGGATGGTGGTGCGCTAACATTAGTATGGTGCAGTTCCAGGAATGGTATAAGGCCCCAAGCGCATGGCCCAGTTAGCATTAGTCTCTTTCCCACTTTATTTCACTTGTTATTATCAGCATGCACTTACTTCTTTATTATTTCAATAAAACGTGACATAGAAAAATAAAGGCTACAAAAATCAATTGGTCAGCTCCATTTTTAAGTTGCTAGAAGACAAAGTTTAAACCACAGCCAAACACACAACGCCACGTTAGCATCCAATGACTGCAGTAAGACGAATTTAACCAAAAGCTGGGAGGGGAGGCCAATAGCAGTACGCCACCTAATACAAACAAAAAAAAAAAAAAAAAAAAAAACAAAAAAAAAACAAAAAAAAAAGCCCTGCATGAACCCTTGCCGGAGCCGGAGATGCTCCGGTCATCTTCTCCGACCATCCTCACGGCGGCTTCCCACGTTTTTTCAGAAATCAAAAAATAACACCACCGGTCCACTCGATTTTTTGTGTAGATTTCAGATCCGGTATTAGTTTTGCGAAGTAACATCTCTATAATCAAAACCGAATGCATTCAAGAAAACCTAACTTAAAGAACTCTCTCCAAAACCACCGATAGCGTTACCGATACGCTCCAAAATACACATAGAATTCAACAGCAAGGTTTATACTTCATATGCACGCCATGAAATCATAACTTCGGATCCATACAAGAGATGCAACACACACCGTCACAAATATTTAGCGCTAATCGCTCAACCTCCCGACGGTAGGAGCATAGCCAGATGCATATGAACTTAGCATGTTATCTAGGATGCCGAGAGAGTCTTAGTCATTTACCTGAAACGAATCTTGAAGCGGAAGATGAAGAAACTCCACGCGTTTGAAGCGTGCTTTGCCAAACTTTCCTGCGACTTTGGTTTGTTCAGATTCTGGAAGCAGCGAGAGTAACGGAGACTTCACGAGCCCTAACTTCCCTCATGTTAATGCAGCAGCTGAACAGAACTTGATGAGGATGTCGTTCATAGATCAAGCACGATAGTAGTGGTTGTAGAATGATGAAAGTTCGTGTTGGTTGTTGTGGAGATGATGGTTGCAAGATGACGGTGGTGATGAGTTTGGTGGTGGTGGTGGAGTGGTGAAGGTTGAGATCTATGGTGGTTAGGGTTTGTTACAAGACGTAACAAACTTTTTGGAGAGTTCTTGAAGGGAGAGAGAATGAAGAGATGATGGAGTGAAGAGGAGAATACGAGAGAGTGAAAACTGAGGGAAAGAAAAATGAAACGTGGCCCTGAAATATGTGTATGATTTTGATATTTATAGTATGAGTGTGCATTGTTGGCTATGGTGGGGTGTAGCATAGCTTAGCCTTCTTCCAAACTTAATGTGCAAGGGTTGTTCAATTGGAGTAAGCTCTCACGTGCCCTTTTTCTCTAGCTTTAGTGCATGGACTCTTATAGTAATTGGTGGGGATGTGCTATGCTTGCTGATGGAAAATAATAGAAGCTTGAGTTTGCTTCCAAACACTTGACTTCTAGCTCTTATATCTATCTCCATACTTAACCAAATAAACTCATTATTGGCTCATTGTAGAGAGAATGTATGATAGAGCAAGTTTCATGTTGGTGGTGTTTTGAATTATTGCTTGGAAGCATGAGAAAATGCCCTGGAAAAATGATGCATTGTCACTGCACTTGGCCTTCGCACGTCTGGCTGGCTTTGGCCTCACGTTTGGATTGAGGCGGGACTTGGCTAGGGCACCACTTCGAAGCTTCATAATTTGCTCGATATATATTCTATCATCACACACCATAGCTTAATGGAGAGAGAACATGGCAAGGAGTTGTTTGGTACCTATCTTGATCCCATTGAAGATTTGTGGAGAATAATATTTGGACTCAAAGTTGACCCACCACGTGTTTGTGGAAATGTCTCGCGCGTGACCTGAAATTGTGCCCAGCCGGATGCAAGACTTTGGCTTTACGAAACAACGACTTTGGAAGCTTGTAATTGTTTCAATATTTATCACAATGGCTCAATTCTTGGCTTGTTGTATAGGTGGCATGGCAAAGAATGGAAGCATATCAAGTTTGAACCCATAGCATTTTTGTAGGGCCCTAAAATTAGCAAGAGATTTGGCATGCCACGCGTTTGTTAAAATGCCAGGTCGCGACCAAAAATCTGCCTAGCTGAATGACTTGAACAAATGCATTTCTTCTAACTTCAAACCAACATAACTCTTGAATCAAGCTTCAAATGGAAAAACTCCCAACTAGAGGATTGTAGAGGGCTATGGTTTGAACACTTTTGGTGTTGAGCTTGTCTTAAAATTCTGTCATTTTCAACATGATAATCGAACCTGAAGTCAGCTGCCCAGCCAATTGGAAATTCACTCAAAATTCTTTAAGTGTAGAACTTTCCTCTTTTGGCAAGTTCCCATTTCAACTAACTTTCCAAATTTGGCAGTTTTGATTATTTCTTGATTTTTCTCATTTCCTTGACTTTATTTGACCGATTTTCCACCAAAAGTCGATACTTGAATAATTCTTCTGATTTTGACCCAAAAGTCAACTGTTCTGATTTTTCCGGCTATTGATGAAATTCCCGATTAAATCTCTTCCAGTCAAATCCAGTCAAACAAACACATCCACATAGTCAGTATGAGGAGCTTCCCACACATAGAAACCATTCCTGATTACCTGTTGACCAGAAAGTCAACTGGTTGACTTTGGTCAGAGAAACCCTGTTTTAGGGAACCAGATGATTTGCAAGCTTACACTCTTCAATCAATGCCCTGATTTGAAGCAGAGAGACACCCCAATCCATGAGGACTTCAATGAACATAGAGCCACATGATTATACCTTGGTTTTCTCATTCTCTGATCAAAATTCTTCGCAGCAGAGCTTTTTCTTGCTAGCCCTTGAATAACACCTATGATATGAATGCATGGGTATGGATTATGACCTAAGTGATGTATGTACATGAGTGCAAAGCCTAAGCCAGTTAGAAGTTAAAGGGTAGGACAAATTTGGGGTATGACACCCTTTAATCTGAAGGAGGAACCTTTAGAGAGAACTCGAGTCCCACCATGTCTTGCCTGATATGCATTGCCCCAGTGTTTGAATTCTTGAAAAAGAATGCCCCTAGTCAATAGGATTCTTGATTGTAAGTGTTGGATGTGAAGCAGATGCTTTTAGAGTGAGTCATGCGTTTCGGTTGCGCCCGACGGGCAGTGATTTGCTGAGTACTCAGAATGAGATGATGTCTTTTATAAGATTACCTGAAGAGGTCCTTGGAAAGAATGGGAAATTGTCTTAAACAAGACTGCGCTTTAAACAAAGCTCAAAGGGATGTGTTTGTGCAGAAGGTCAAAATATTCCTATGAAGGATAAAGACCGCTTTACGGAATGTGGGGTTTTAAACAAAACTTAGGAAACTCATCTCGAAGAAGATCGCCCTAGAAAGGATGGTGATCTGTCTTAGAGAAGACTCGGTACTTTAAACAAAGTTTGACAAGGTTTTTGGAAGCGTAAGAGAAGTTTGAATATGTCTAAAAAAAAGACTAACTAAAAAAGTTAAGAGATGTCTTACAGAAGACTATCTAGAAAGGGTTCGTAGAAAGGCAACTGTCTTAGAGAAGACTGTCTGAAAGGGTTTGAAAATAGAAATGATAAGAAGGCGGGTCTTTAAAAGACTGTTTGACAAAGGTTCCCAGAAAGGGTAAGGAGTGCTTGAACATGTCTTAAAGAAGACTGCATGGATAGAATTGAGAAATATCCTATAAAGGTTCCTGGAAAGGATTTGAGACTGGCATTGACACCATCTGATACTGAGTGATCTTTGCAACGTGCCCCGAGGTAATGGGCTTGCCCCATGGACTATTCAACGTATTTGAGAGATTCTATGGATCTTGATCAGATTGCCCCATGTAAATGGGATAATGACGGGTTATGCCTCGTGTACACCTTAGCTATCTCAGTCATGTGTAAGAGATGTTTCTTCTTTTGACGAGTTTTTAAAGCTACTTCGTCAGTCAGTAGGATTTTTAGCCGTTAGCCATGCCCCATGCAACTTCTCCCTGATGTTAACATTTAAATCTATATAGACAAGTGTACTTTGTAATGAAATTCATAAGATGCGAATGCATATGTCTGTCTTGAAAGTTTAAAAACATTTTTTGAGTAAAACGAAGTTTTTTTTTTGTAAGAAAGTGATATCAACCCAAGAATTATAGTAGACCTTAAGGAGTCGGGATACCTTTGGTAACGGTATGCTTTCGAACTAACCATGCTTCAGTTAGGACTTTTAAGGGTTGTAACGTGGCCTGGTTCACGGTTTAAAGAAACAAAAGATAGAGGCTCAAAGTTTATTTGTACCCATCCCCATCTTCGTGATGTTCTCCAGTCCTATGCTCAGTTAACTATGCATTTAGTCTCCAAAAGAATTTGGGAATTATGACGTTGACATTTATGATGGTTCAAAAACCAAAGGTTTATCTGCAAAGGCAGTCATTCTCCTTTTTGGTAATATCTTCCTTTTGTCGAGGGTATGCGGTGACCTCTCTTTTTTTTACTTTTTATCCCTAATTTTTGCCTGAACTGTTCATTTTAAAACTATAGTCAGCGGGATGCCCCAATTTTGCCTAAGTCTCTTTAATAAGTTTTGACTTAGCAGGCCTTGCGTTGTTTTTTCTTTTCTTTGCGGACATTGACTGCCAGGCTTACTTTTGACGGGGAACCATCGGTGCTTATGTTCAAAGGAACAACTTGGAATAATTAAGTTAACTGAGCAGCTACCCTACCCCAGGTTATATATGAAGGGTTTTATTTTGTATGAAGGAAAACTCCTACTTCTTTGGGCTCAAAGGGGTTGACGAGGGATTAACATCCTTATATCTCCATTATTTAGGAATTGAACAAATGCCTGTACATCGTCAGCACGGTCTGTTCGAAAGCGTAGTGTATGAAATTGTGGTATCGTTTTCGTCATTCTCCCTCTAAAGGTGTACGACTTTTAACAAGAGTTGAATATCACAAAGAAATAAAACCAAGTAAAAACACAGTTTTAAATATAGTGAGAACACTAGGGATGAATCAAGACAAACGTAAGCAATGCATTAATGATTGTTGTAAAGTACATAGCATATGTCATAAGACTAGTGTTTAAACAAACAGAAAGAAATTGCGAATGAAAACAAAACTAATGATCTGAGGAATCCTCCTTCAAGCCCCTTATGGCTTTAGACTTGCTAGGATCTTCGAACTCAATGAGCCCTTCTTCAATCAAATCTTGGATCTTGTGCTTTAACGGCCCACAGTCCTCTGTATCATGGCCAGGACTGTCTGAATGATAAGCGCATCTAGCATGATGCTTGTACCCGGAAGCGGGGTTAGCTGGAGCTGAGTATGGAGGTAGCAGAGTTACCAAGTTCTGACTGAGCAGATGTTGCAGAGCTTGAGACAGCGGCATGTGCAATGGGGTGAATGATCGTTTTGGCTTGGACCTCCAGGGGCGCTTGCCACCCTGTTGTTTTTGCTGATCCTTCTGTTGTAGTGTTGGTGTCTGATTAACCAGGATCGCTCCAACAGTGTTGGGTTCCTTTTTTCCGTCATATGACTTCTTTGTGTGATAGGAACCTGAAGGTGCCCCTTGTATCTTCCCATTTTTGATTCCATCTTCAATTCTCTCACCAATGACTACCAAGTCCGAGAACCCTGAAGATATGCTTCCGACCATCTTGTCGTAGTACGGTCCTTGCAAGGTGCTCATAAATATGTCCACCAGTTCTTTTTCCATTAGGGGAGGTTGGACTCGAGAAGCCATCTCCCTCCACCTTTGGGCATACTCCTTGAATGATTCATCCTTCTTCTGTGACATATTTTGTAATTGCATCCGGTTGGGTGCCATGTCCAGGTTGTACTTGTAATGCTTTAAGAAGGTGTTGGCCAAATCATTCCAGCTTCGGACAGAAGACTTCTCTAATTGCATGTACTAGTCAATAGACGCTCCGCTTAAGCTTTCTTGAAAGAAATGTATCATTAGTTTTGGATCGTGGGCGTAGGCAGCCATTTTCCGCACATACATGCGCAAGTGATTCCTCGGACATGTGAGTCCTTTGTATTTCTCGAAATTGGGAATCTTGAACTTGCGAGGGATAGTCAAGTCTGAGACCAAACTCATTTCGAAGGCGTCCACATCGAAGGCATCATATCCTTCTGCCGCTTTTAGTCTCTCTTCTAGCGCCTTGATTTGTTCATTATCCTTGGAGTCTTCCCTAGAGTCGGGATTAGACTGTTGCGTCTGAGGTGCTTGGTCTGTATTGTCCACCTCTTGCACTCCGTATTGCAGATCCAGGTAATCTTCGTCCTTAGGGACATTGTCGGCAGGAATGCGATCTGTGTGGGTTGTCCCTTTCGTTTGTAGAGTGGGGACAAATCCTTCTTGGGAGGCTTCTACTTTCTCTTGGAATTGGATAGCTCTCCTAACAGATCGGACTTGAGGTCTGTCCTTAGCAGGGCCAAAGCCTGAAACAAACCCTAGCAGTGGGTTTTCGTCATTAGGGATCTCATCCTGAACCAGGGTATCCCCAGACTGAACCTCTTTTGCTTTGTCTTGTTTATCTAGGAGGGCCCTCATGAATTCTAGCATCTGAGCCATCCCTCCTTTAACCTCTTCCATGCTGACCTTCAGTTGATCCACTTCCTCACGAAGGGCAGTTTGATTCTGTTCTAGCTGCTCCATTGATTTCTTCTGCTGAAACCTTGTTTGATAATATGGGCGGGATGTTAGATTATCCTTCCCAATGGCCCCTTGCTCTGGAGATAGAAGAGAAATCTTCTCTTAATGTCATGAAGATGATGTGTATGCCATGCATGATATGTATGATATCCATTTTTCTTTCTTTTTTTTTGAATAAAATATGATGCAAGAATGCCCATGATGTATGATGCATGAAAACACAAAGATGTAGCAACAAACAAAAACCAAAAACAAATCATATAAGGCAAAGATGCAAATCATATCATAATATTTCAAGAAATCCAGGTTCATAGGTTCGACGTAGCGGCTCTTGGGAGCCAACCTTTTTATAGGGGGGTTCTAGAAGGTCTCATGGGGTCGTTCGTAGCCTCCGAGACTTTTTGTCTCTTCGGATTTTAGAACAACTCATTTTATCCATGAGGTTCGAATTTTTGGGGTAGGTTCCCGGAGAGATTAGCTAAGTATCCAGTCCAGCCCTCCACAAAGTCAAGCTTCGTTTCGGACCTTTCCAAATACCTAACCCACTCCGAGTGGAGTTATCAGTGAGACTCGTAAGGCGATTCATGTCCCCTTTTGATCTCAAAGTTAACTCCCACACTTAGGGTTTAACACAACATTAAAATAGCCGATAGTGCATATAATGTACAATCAAATAACATTTAATAAAAAACCAAAAACAATAAACAAATAAACAAACATTTAAATATTTATTATAAAGATAAACCTCCCTCCAAACCCTAAAAATGGCAGACTTGCCAAACCCTAAAGATGCGCCATAAACCTAAACCCTCTCAAGCCTTAGGAGCATAATAATTAACCTAATGGTTTATCCCTAGCAGAGTCGCCAGCTGTAGCAACCTGCCTAAAAATTAGACTTAGAGAGAGTCGCCACCTATTCTGAAGGCGAATAGGAAACCTTGCGCAGACGCGAGATTCGGGGTAAGTTATTATAATCAGGCTGAGGGAAGGTGTTAGGCACCCCCAGCCCTTTCCTAAAGGTAAACATTGCAAAGATAAGGGTTATGGCAAAACATAAAGAAAGATGACAGACAGTAAATAGAGTTAAAGGCTAATTATTTGAACTTGATTAGAGTTTGGAAGAGGGGGACTCGCCTTGTTGCCAAGTGCCTACGTACCTCCTTATGGAGGATCAGAGTCTACGTAGTTCGGGGGACGGGTTGTACGCCCTTAATGTTTGAAATTTGATTTGAAGGTTTGAAGGCTTTGAATAGCCTGTCGTAGATAAAAATCTGTATTTTGAACTTGACGTTTGAAAGATGTTTGAAAAATGTTTTGAAATATGGGCGTACAACCCTGATTTAGTATGGCACTATTAACCGCAATGATCAATAGGTTTGATCACCATAGTCAAAAGATTAGGGGTTTTGCACCATTACCAATTCAAATCGATTGATTCGATTATCACTAATAATGAATTAATGTGTTTTATTATTTTTGTGAATTTTATTTTTGTATTGTTACCCCTCATAACCGATTAATACGATTACAAATAATAACAAATTAAATTTAGAACAAGGGAGGATTAATCATCACAATCAATAAGATAATTGCAACCATTTAATCGAATATAATTGAATTGCATTTTAATTAAATAGAATTTTAATGAAAATTATTGTTGACCATAGCGATTAATCGATTTAATCGGCACGAACAACAAATTAAACATTTTAATATAAATATCACATAATAATTTATTTATAAAAACAATTATTATATAATTAATATATATTAAAAGGTATTTTAATTAAAACAAAATAAATAATTAAAATTTATTTAAGTTTTATTAAGGTTGTAATCCTGTGTGATAATGATGAGGGGTTTATGGTATAGGGATCAAATCTGGGACGTTAGATTGAAGCTAGTGGCAATTGAGTGGTTAGATCTGGAGGGTACATGGTAAGTCCTACAGACGCGTACACATGGGATCAGGAGTCTGAAAATTCAGAAAAATATATGCGTGGGCGTGGGGGATCGAACCCAAGCCCTTGGTGACATTCACAAGGCACGCACGCCAACTCAGCTGAGACGCTGATGCGTTTAACTAATGCTTTCAAATTATTATAAAATAAATCAAGAAAACTGAATGGGAATGCGCGCGAATTTTTAAACCAACGAATTATGGGATGACACATCATCATCTTCTCAAACGCACCTGCAACAATCTTACAAAACTAGCTACGATTTCATTCGTAGCCATTAAACCTGGAAAATAGCGATTAGATCCTCCCCACATATAAATGTTTCGCACCCCTCCAGACTCACTCGTCTCACCCATGCGAACATGCCCATGCCCTCAATTTGACCTAATTTTGCCTAGAACGTAAACCCCTAATTCTAACCCTAAAAAAACCTTGTTCGGTCATTAATGGCAACAAGTAACCAGATCACGCAAGCTTCAATTTAATCACCCAGAAACAATCACAAGCATCATATAAATCACAACACATCAACAATTTATCACATGGATGCTTCAAATATGCCAATCGAGCCAAAATTTAGAATGACTTACCTCGGTTTATAGGAGAATATTCTGGGGTTGTTGTTGCAGCGTAATGATCCCCACACGTTCAGAATGATCCAAGGAAGCTATAGCAATGCTTGAATCCCCTTAAAACCCCTCCAATCTTTGAAACCGAATTCCACTTTTGAAGGTTTTTTCTTATTCTTGCTCGCGCCTCTTTTCTCCAGAAATTCGTCCCCTAATCCTATGGCTCGTGTTTAGTACTTATAGGAAGACAAAATTAGGTTAAGAAATCATGCCCAAGGTCTTTGAATCAAATCTTTCCATGTTTGAAAATTTGATTTTGTTTCTTGAATCTCAAACTACTATTCTTGGCCCAAAATTGATTTTTTCTTCCTTAATCCAATTACCACGAAATTGATAATATATTTTGTCATTAACATTGATTTGAAATTAACAAAATATATTTTCTAGCAAAATTTTTGATTTTCTCATTTATTTAAATCAATAAATCAATTTTTAATGAAATAAATATTTTAAAAATTCAAATAATATGTTTAATTTCATGGCATCTTATTTTGGGCATATTAATAACTTGTGGACCAAGTTTGCATAAGAAAACCATAGGCCCATTTGCAAAATTCCTTAATTTGAACCCTCCTTTTTCACATTTTGCCTCCAAAAATCACCTGACTTTGATGAAGCATATCTCCTTCATTTTTTAAGCTATGAGGGAGTTCTAATACTTTTTAGAAACCTCAGGAGGTCCTCTACAAGCCACTTTGGAACATATTTCTCATTTGAAGCTTTTATCTTGATCATATCCTCCTTGACAAAATATTGCTTTTGGAGGATCCCTAAAAAGGACCTGTAATCTTTTGCACTGTATCTCTCAAATGAATCATTTCTAGCCCTGGCTTGTGAGAGACAAAGTTGTAGGGAATCCAATTTCCTTCAAAATAGGCTTTGAGTGGGGAATTTTTGATGTTCCATGTGAAAGTTATGCCCAGTCAAAGTTGGGTTGACTTTCTCCTAAGAAACCCTAATTCGAACCTTTTTGTATTTGTTCATCTCTGAGTTTCTATTAATGGAATCATGATCAATCTTTGATCAAATGATGGTTATGCTTTATATACCTGATGTTGACCAAAATTGGGAGGCTTTGACTACGCTCTGATTATGGTTGACTTTTAGGTCAAACCAGTTGACTGTGGATCTTGGGGATTGTTTGAGCAAAGCTTTGGCATTGAATCTTGAACCTTGAATCATTATGAATGGAACATGAAGGGCAAATTTTGGGGTATGACAAGCAGCTGTTCATGTGATGCAGAGGTTGGAAGAATAGAGTCACTATGGTTATTTAGAGAGGTAGAAGGAATAGGTTCAAAAGTGGCATGGGGAGGAGGTTGAGAGATGGAGATATTTGTGTGTGGTGGAAAGAGAGTTTGAATTGGTGGTATATCTAGAACATGATCAACAACAACTTGGTCAGAAACAAAATTAGTTGAGGGTGAAGGAGAAGGGATGGATGCATCTGGAATTGATGAAAGAGGAGGAGAATTTGGTTTGGTTGTGGGAGAAGATGGAGGTGTAAGAACACGGACAGTTATCGGTGATTCTGGTGTGGCTTTTTCTGGTTCAGAGATAGGGGTAACCGCTATTGGTGCAACTTCTGAAATACCAGCAGGAGTAGAATCAGGTTCAGAAATACATATACCTTTGGATGTTTTCCGAAGAGCTTGGATCACAGCCTCGGTCTTCTTTTGCTTCTTATTCTTCGGCTCTTCAACAATCTTCTCTTTGCCTTTAGATATTGCTTTCCTTCTGACATTTGCCAGACTTTCTTGTTGATTCACAGCCTCTTGAGCAGCATTTTCTTCATCTGATTCTTGAAGAATCATCTTCCTTTTTCCGGTTTTCTTTTTCTCAACAGCTTCAACAGTCTCAGCATTATTATCTGACTTCTTCCTCTTATTCTCAGCTTCCTTCTTTTTCTTCTCAAAATCAGCAGAAACAGCCTTAACAACTTTTGCAATGACTTCTTCTGGGACTACTTCATTCTTAGTGGTAGCAGCAGCTTTCTTAACAACCTTCACTTGATTTAAGGAGGGGTGGTCAAACTTTCTTTTGGTCCTTTCTTCCTTCTTGCGATTCACTTTAATAGGAGCACCTTTGTCTTGATCTTTAAAACTATTATTCTCTTTTTGTGACTCCAGATACTTAGTTCTGACTTCAGGTACCTCATTGTTGAAGAAAGATTCAAATTCAGCTAGAACTGGTGCTCTTCTGATTCTTGTTCCCGCAAGAGGTTGGGGAGTCTTACTGATAGCCTTAATCACTTTCATCTTCTTTAAGGTGAAGGCATTCAGATAGGCCCCAGTGGTGACAGCAAGATCTTTAATAATACCTTCAGATTCCAGACTCTCAACAATCTTAGAGTGCACTAGAAGGTTTGTGATAATCCTACCAAAAGGAATGATTGTACCACCTTTTTCTCTAAAGGCGTTTCTGGAATTCTTCACAGCTTTCCACATATGGTTGAAGATAATGTAGATAGCATCAACCTTCTTCTGGGTTGCAATGCAATACAGAATGTATTTTTGCTCGTTGTTAACGAAATCAGAAGCGTGTGTCCCTTTCCTGTGATAGAAACATCCAAGAAGAATCTTGGTCCAGATTTTGTAGAGATCCTTCATGTCCTTGACATTCTTTGTTTGATTTATATCTAAGTAAAGAGTAGATAACACAGTCTCCCACTCAACTCTTTTATCAATTTCAAAAGCACCTTTAGGGTCTTTCAGATCAAACATCATTCTCAGAATGTTCTCAGTTACTACCACAAACTTTCCATGGACGAAAGACAAGATGGATTTTGGGGCGACAACTGCATGTATCCAGAATTGCTTGACAAGATCTGGGTAGACTGGTCCACAGAGCTCTGCGAACAGCGAAGTCCATCCTTGAAAAATTATGTCTTCTTTGAGATGAAATTCGTGTTCTTCAATGTTGTCAAAGTCAACCATGAGTTCACACAGAACTTCCAATTCATCTTTAGGAATGGAGCATGCAACAACAGGAGTGAGTTCCTGGTTTGCTTCATTATGAATATGGAGAAGAATAGATGAACCAACAATTTGAGATGAAGAAGCAGCCATTGAAACAGAATGAACAACTAAGAGGAACAAATTCTGGGTTTTCGGTTAAGGTTTTAGAAACGACTAAGAAGATTTTAAAAGAGAGTATGCAAGAAGAAAGAGAGACACGGAGCGAAAAAGATATATGAGATGATTTGAAAAGAATATATAGAGACGGATTTGAAAAAGAAAATAATAAAAAATATAAACTGAACAGTTCCAGAATCAAAAGAAATCAATTTTATTAAATGATGAGTGACGTAAGGAGAGAGAACGTGATAAATGAAATGATTTAGAACAGTTACCTAGGTCGGCGTCTTTTCAACTGCACGCTTTGTACTAACCGTACAGACACGTGTTCACCATCAGATAATAGATGACAGCTGTAATTTTCTGAATAGACTTTACGCCTTCAGATTCTGATCACTGCTTCTGATTTGATCAACTTTCTCTTCTGGGATCACTTCTTCTGAAGTATGCTAATGTAAGTCTGAATGATCTTCTGATCCATTACTTCTGATATACATAGCTTCTGGAGATTTGCTTCTTGGTTCTGCAGCTTCTGATAAGACAAACTATATCTGCAAAATTCTTAAGCTGCTTTGGTTCTTCAAAACCAAGTTTATCATCAAACCAGATACTGATTGATTCTTCTACAATCAATGTTTCAATATTGAATATTCTATAGATTTTAGAGCATTCAGAATAACCAAGAACGAAACACCATTGCTTTAGAAACAAACTAAACAGATGGTTCCAGATCTAATAAACTTGCTCTTCTGATCTCCTTCAGACTTAACTTCTCCAGCAGATTTAAGTACCAGGACTTGGAAAACAGTCCTTCTTCCCTTCAAGTGTTGAGAACATCTTGAGTCCAGGTGACATGACATGTTGAATGTTATCTTCTTTGTCACCAAGAGAATCTGCAATAGAAATAGTCTTTTCCTTTGGTACCCACATTTTCTTGGGTCCTTTCTTGTTAGTTCTCCTCAAGTTCTGATTGAACTTGGGTTTAGCAATATAAGACATAGGAGGAACAACATGATAATCTTTAATAGGAGATTCATGATATTTCTTAGGTCGTGTCACATGTTTCTTTGTGTGAACAGTGTTAAACTTCTGTGCATGTGAAGTGAGCCTAATATCATGGGAGTGGCCAAATTTAAATTGGTTATACAGAGGCTTGTATGATATTTTCATATCATCCACAGATTCAAGGTTGTATGGGATTTCACCCTCATAACCAATGCCAACTCTATTGTTCCCAGACACAGCATATATCATAGAAGCTAGCTGACTTCTGCCTATGCTTCTAGATAGAAATTTTCTGAAACTCAAGTCATATTCTTTCAGAATATGATTCATGCTAGGAATGGCTTTTTCTGTTTCAGAAGGAGATCCACTATTTTTGGATAGATTTAAAACTTTTTCCTTCAGTTCAGAATTTTCCAATTCCAGCTTCTTAGTTTCAAATTCAAATTGCTTCTTCAGCTTTTTGTATTTGATACTAAGATGAGCTTTGAGTTCCAGAAGTTATGTTAAACTGGAAACTAACTCTTTTCTAGATAGTTCAGAAAATACCTCTTCAGAATCTGATTCTGATGTAGATTCTGATCCATCATCTTCTGTAGCCATCAGCGCAAAGTTAGCTTGCTCATCTTCAGAATCTCATTCATCTTCTGATTCAGAATCATCCCATGTTGCCATAAGACCTTTCTTCTTATGAAACTTCTTCTTGGGATTCTCCTTCTGAAGTTTTGGACATTCATTCTTATAGTGTCCAGGCTCATTGCATTCATAGCACATGACCTTCTTCTTGTCAAATCTTCTGTCATCAGAAGATTCTCCACGTTCAAATCTCTTTGAACTTCTGAAGCCTCTGAACTTCCTTTGCTTGCTCTTCCAGAGTTGGTTTACCCTTCTGGAGATCATGGACAGTTCATCTTCTTCTTCAGATTATGATTCTTCAGGATCTTCTTCTCTAGCCTGAAAAGCGTTAGTGCATTTTTTGATATTTTATTTTAATGCAATAGACTTACCTTTCTTTTGAGGCTCGTTTGCGTCCAACTCAATTTCATGGCTTCTCAAGGCACTGATAAGCTCTTCCAAAGAAACTTCATTCAGATTCTTTGCAATCTTGAATGCAGTTACCATTGGACCCCATCTTCTGGGTAAGCTTCTGATAATCTTCTTTACATGATCAGCCTTGGTGTAGCCTTTATCCAGAACTCTCAATCCAGCAGTAAGAGTTTGAAATCTTGAAAACATCTTTTCAATGTCTTCATCATCCTCCATCTTGAAGGCTTCATACTTCTGGATTAGTGCAAGAGCTTTTGTCTCCTTGACTTGAGCATTTCCTTCATGAGTCATTTTCAAGGACTCATATATGTCATAGGCAGTTTCCCTGTTAGATATCTTCTCATACTCAGCATGAGAGATAGCATTCAGCAAAATAGTCCTACATTTATGATGATTCTTGAAAAGCTTCTTTTGATCATCATCCATTTCTTGCCTTGTAAGCTTTACGCTAGTAGCTTTAACAGGATGTTTGTAACCATCCATCAGAAGATCCCATAGTTCACCATCTAGACCAAGAAAGTAACTTTCCAGTTTATCTTTCAAGTATTCAAAGTTTTCACCATCAAATAATGGTGGTCTAGTATAACCATTGTTACCGTTGTAATGCTCAGCAGAGCCAGATGTAGATGCAGGTGGATCTGTTGGAATTTGACCAGCCATCTTTTACTGAAGCGTTTTTCTCTTCCTGAATCTTTTCTAAACACGGTTAAGTGCTTGCACCTTAGAACCGGCGCTCTGATGCCAATTGAAGGATAGAAAAACACTTAGAAAGGGGGGGGGGGTTGAATAAGTGTAGTCTTAAAAACTTGGACGATAAAAATAAATTGCAAAGTTATTTTTATCCTGGTTCGTTGTTAACTAAACTACTCCAGTCCACCCCCACGGAGTGATTTACCTCACCTGAGGATTTAATCCACTAATCGCACGGATTACAATGGTTTTCCACTTAGTCCGCAACTAAGTCTTCTAGAGTATTCTGATCACAACTTGATCACTCCAGGAACAACTGCTTAGATACCCTCTAAGACTTTCTAGAGTTTCCTGATCAACACGATCACTCTAGTTACAACTGCTTAGATAACCTCTAAGACTTCCTAGAGTATTCTGATCAACACGATCACTCTAGTTCCTTACAACTTAATGTAATCAATTCTAAGAGTATTACAAATGCTTCTGAAAAGCTATAATCACAACTGTGATATTTCTCTTAACGTTTAAGCTTAATCTCACTAATATATTACAACAACAATGTAGTGAGCTTTGATGAAGATGAAGATTCTGAGCTTTGAATTGAACAGCGTTTCAGCAAGTCTTTCAGAATAATTTCGTTCAGAATTGGTAACCTTGCTTCTCATCAGAACTTCATACTTATAGGCGTTTGAGAAGATGACCGTTGGATGCATTTAATGCTTTGCGTGTTCCGTACAGCATTGCATTTAATGTTTCACGCTTTTGTCAACTACCTCGAGCCTTGTTCACGCTGTGTCTACTGACGTTGCCTTTAATAGCTTCCAACGTTCCTTTTGTCAGTCAGCGTAGTCTGCCACTTGTACTTTCTTCTGATCTGATGTTTGAATATAATATTTGAATATCATCAGAGTCAAACAGCTTGGTGCATAGCATCTTCTTGTCTTCTGACCTTGAAGTGCTTCTGAGCGTGATACCATGAGAACTACAGTGCTTCTGCTTCTGATCTCAAGTTCTTCTGATGCTTCCATAGACCCATGTTCTGATTCTTCCTTGACCATCTTCTGATGTCTTGCCAGACCATGTTCTGATGTTGCATGCTGAACCTTCTGAGACAAAGCTTCTGAGCGCTGATTTGTGCATACTCTTTATATATTTCCTGAAAGGGAAATTGCAATGTATTAGAGTACCACATTATCTCACACAAAATTCATATCCTTGTTATCATCAAAACTAAGAATATTGATCAGAACAAATCTTGTTCTAACACCCTTTACTTATATCTTTTCATGGCTGTATCAACTTCTGGGGTGCCTCGGGAGATCAAGTATGGGGAGCATCTTTCATCCACTTGCTATCAATCCTGGATTCATCCAACAACTATCTCTCACTCTATAACAAAATGGTAAACCAGAAAACGAATAATAATGCTAAAAGAAAACAAAAACAAAAACAAGAACAATGCATAAAATGAAAGAAAAGCAATGAAAGAAACTCCCCCCCCACACCTGAACTAAACATTGACCTTAATGTTTTAGCCCAATTGCAGAATGGTCGACCAAGAATGATAGGTGTCTCTTCATCTTCCAGAATATCCATTACCTCAAAATCCACTGGAAAAATGAATCTCTCAATTTCCACCAACACGTCTTCAGCTACCCCATATGATTTCTTGATAGTGTGATCAGCAAATTTCAGCATTGTTCCTTTTTCATTCACTGTTCCAATATCCAACTTCTTGGAGATAGATAACGGCATCAAACTCAAACTAGCACCTGAATCGATTAAAACCTTTGGGAAATTTATGTATTTGATGGTGCATGGTATCACCACCGGTCCAATATCTTTCTTCTTAATTGGGATTCTCCTTTCTGGTGAGATTTTACCACACTTTTCAACTACACCCTTAGGCTCATCTTCCTGGGATTTCTTTTTGGCAATCACCTCTTTCATAAATTTCTTGTACAACAACATTTGCTCAAGTGCTTCAAAGAAAGGTACGTTGACCTCCAACTTCTTGAACAAAGTTGCAAATTTCTCAAAATCTTTCTCTCTTGAATCCTTCTTTGCCACTCTAGTAGGGAATGGCAGCTTGATAAGTAGTTTAGCCTCTTTTTTATTTTTCTCTTCATGTGGCTTTATCGATGGCACAACGTCTTCGATATCAAAGGAACTATCTTTATCAACAATCAACATTTGGTCCTCAAAAATCCATTTCAACAAGCTCAAAGGCTCTGAATCAATCAGATTAGGGTTTTGACTGAAGATAGCATACTCCTGACTTTTGCTCAGGATTTTACCTAATGACTTGGGACATGACCTCAAGACCCCAAGTGCATCATTTTGACCTAATCCATTGGCTCAGGACATCTCCTACACAAGGATTGATCAACAGTGAAATTACAAATCGTCAGATTAGGGTTTTGAACTCTCAGGGACTAAAATCAGGGATCACATTTGGGAAACCCTAAAAAGCCTCAGGGGATCACTCAAAGGTTTCAATCATCTTCAAATAATCCCTATGACAACATCCAATGGAAATTACATCTCAATTCAAGATCCACAGTCATCAATCTCGTCAGGTCGACAATTAAGGTTTTTGACCTAATTCATTTGAACAACTGACTTTTTAATCAGAACATGATGCCACAACTTAAAATATGGCTCAAGGTCCTCCAATAACTCAATGTGACCCATTCATACCACTCATTTGGTGAGGATAGCCTGGTTCATTTGAAATCTCCAGAAACGCGATTCGTCTGAAAAAGTCAACTACACAAGATCACCATTGACTTTTGGGGAATTTTGGTCAACCATGACTGTTGAAGTTTTGAATCATCAATATATGATATATGAAGTCATTTGATCAAGAAAAATCAAGAAAATCAATCAAGAATCAAAAAGTCAAAAGTTTGACTTTTATACTTAGAAAAATTTCTAAGTGTTTTTCAATTGTTTTTTCCAAAACTTTGGAAGGGAATAACTCAAAATTTCACCTACAAGCTGAAAAAAACTTCCAACATGAAAGTTGTAGATTTTGATCCAATAAACAACTTTGTCACATAAAATGATTTTCCAAAAGATTAACCATTTAAGAGATATGGAGCTTCAAAGTTGGTATCTTTTGAAAATTTCACTTAAAACCTCATTTTCTTCAAAGTTCATGGATCTTTTTCACCCATTTCCTTAAAGGTCTTGAAGAAACTATCAACTAGGTTTTTGAAGTGTGTAACATGAGCTTTCCAAAATGTCCAAGAGCATGAAAAAATATGGAGCATAGCTATGGCTTTGAATTATGCATTTAGTGATCATTTTCACTTGAAATTCCAAACCATTTTCACTAAGTTTCAATACTATATGACCTATAATGCAAGTAATGATGCATCAATGCAATAATTGAGAGATATTTTCTGATTTGAAGATCAGAATGGAAGAGGATAAGAAGCTTGGAAGATTAACCATGGTTAAGTCACTTTTAACCATTCGCATTTAATGTAAAGATTCCATTTTATCTCCAAATGCCAAATCACCATTCTTTGATCAACTTGCAAAGCTCTGCATTCAGAATCCTTGGCCTATAAATAGAGGGTCAAATCACTCTTCAAATCACACCAAAACCTCACAATCATAGGTTTTCTCTCTTCTTTCTTAAGTTGCAAGTCTCATGAGTTTCAAAGGGGTAGAAACTTCAACCTCCAAACCCTTGAAGTTCTGGCCAAAATAATGCTTCCCACAACTCATAAACATCATATTGGATGTGCTTGATCCATTCACACACCCCAAAACATCTCAAATCTCAGAATCACTCTTCAACCTCCAAATATGCATAACACTAGCCTTATCATGCCAAAATCAATTCCAGGCCAATTCTGTCCAAGCTAATCATCCAAACACATTCCATATACCATATGTGAACTATCCCAACCATCATTCATGATCTGAAACACCTCCATCATCAAATTCGATCCTCACTCCAAGCAACTGCAGATCAGGTCCCATGGCTATGCTCAGATGAATTCAGTTCACTCCAAGCATCCAGACATGTTCCATAATCATCATTGAAGCCATCCAGATCATTGCAAAGCATCTGTAACACCTCTATTGAAGAATTCAATCTCCAGTTTTGCCGTTTTTGAAGGTAAGCCTCATGAACTTCAAACTCATACATACATGCATCATAAATGAAAAATTGAGTTGCCATCTTGTTTCTGCACTATCACTGATCAATAGCCCTCAATCAATTTCACAATTCATCAATCATACACGATTTCATGTTCAAATTCAGAATTAGGGTTCTTCGTGTTCATCACAAAATTGAACACCTTAGAGCAAGAATAAATGAATTATGAGGGCACCATCATGTTCCTCGTAAAAAACCGAGTGAGATAGACCCTTTACTTTATCAAAACAACACAGTTTTAGAGATTTTCAAATTTCAGTTGAAGGTGTGTTCTTGGCGCCATTTTTGATTCAGAAAATTCAAATGATACATTTTAAATATAATTAATTGGAAGCGTGTATATAACAAGCTGCGCGCGCAGCTCAGTTGGCAAGTGTTTTGGTTGGTGAGAGAGAGGGCGTGGGTTCAAGCCCTAGTGGAGACAAAACCAATTTTTTATCACTTGTTTTCTTTAATTTTTTACATAACTTCATCAATTGATTTAACCAATCAAAATTCATCATTTTCACTTCATTTTTTGCACACTCTTTATATAATATACATATTTTATGAACATCCAAAAAAATCACAAAAAAATATTTATTTAATACATTTTTAAATAGGTTTAAAATGACATGTTTTTAAGTGTTTTTAAATACTTTAAAAATTGTTTTTCATTTGACTAATCACCTGTAAATATTTTGTGATCAAACCCTAATCATTTAGGTATTAATTAAGTATAATCTTTGTATTTATCTTAATTAAGTTGATTTCTTTCAAAATTTCAAACCATTTTAAAACAAACGATCGTCGTTTTTAAAAACAAATCATTTTCAAAACCATTTCTTTTTAGTTTTCTTTTTAAAAAACTCTTGATTAAATCTTTTTGGATTGATCAATTGATTTTCAAAAACAACATGGGCATCCCTTATGGTATAAGCCCCATTCCTTTGTATAAATTTAGGTTTTTCATTGTATATATACCTATCTTTTATACTTCGATCGAATTGATTTAAACCCTCGAATAACAAGATCAAAATTAGGGTTTTTCTTCAATCAATTTGGGCCTCTCGAATATTAGAGAGTGTAAGTCCCTTTCCTTTTTCTTTGTACAGTTTTTCTTTAAACAGAAAACGTTTTTCAAAACAAAACTTTCGAACTGTTTTCAAAACGATGAAACATCGCGTTTTTAACAAAACAATCAACCATGTTTTATAAAATAAAACATGGGCCTCCACATAGGTATAAGTCCCATTCCCGTACATGAAATTAGGTATTTCATTGTACACCTTTTTGTACATACCTCGATCAATTTGATTTTTAATTTTGAATAACTAATCAAAAATGAAGGTTTTCTTTAAATCTTCCCAAAAATACCATGGGCCTCCACATAGGTATAAGTCCCAAGCCGTTTAAATATTTGTTTACATAGCTTTTGAATAAACTCAATGGGCCTCTCCCCGAGTATAAGTCCCGAGCCCCGTGTATACAAATGGATCATGCTTACGGGTATATTTCCTTCATAAACTCCATTATATACACACATCTTGTCACATATAACTGTTCATATTTGTTCATGTACTTGATCATATTTGTTCGTACTTGTTCATATCTGTGATTGTGTTATATATACTTGTTCAACTTAGTACAACACTAGGTTCCCCATAGCCTCCTATTGGGCTTGGTGCAAAGAATCTCCCTAGTTTAGGTTAGGACATAGAGTATGGTTTCCCGGTGAAATCGCTCTAAGAGCTCAAACCAACTATACCACGCCTCCTCTTGGGCTTCATACAAACAACTTGTCCCTCCCATAGCCTCCTCTTGGGCTTACAATGCAAGGACCCTCGATTGTCCCTCCCATAGCCTCCTCTTGGGCTTACAATGCAAGGACCCTCGGATAGCCTCCTCTTGGGCTTCGTACAAGGACCCACGGGCTTCTTATAAGCATCCCCAATATCCAAATCAAATACCCTAGGAGATTAGACATTTATCATCTCTATGATAGGAGTATCTCTTCTATAGCATCACAAACAATCAATCAATCAAATAACTCTTTTGCCACAAGGCTAGCTAATCAATCAAACCTTTTTGCCACCGTACTGGCTAATTAATCAAAGTTTTTGTCACAAGGCTGACTTCATTGAAACTTTTGCCACAAGGCTGGCTAATTAATCAAAACTTTTTGTCACAAGGCTGACTTCATTGAAAGTTTTTGCCACAAGGCTGGCTAAAAAACATCTTTATCATTCTAAGCGCCATAAGTGGCACAGCCCAGGGCTTATAATGAAAAGATTTCAAACAAAAATCAAACAGATGTATGTGATGATATAGATTAGATACATCGAACATTGAGATGACATTTGTCTCTTTTCCTTTGCTTCCACTAGCATAAGTGGGAACTACGATTGCTCTGACTTTCTCAACATCCCTTTGAGAATACGTAGACACAAGGTCATATCCTTGGCGAGCAAAACTTCTCCCTCAAACCATTCAAACCTTAGCACCCGTAGACCCCGAGCTACAGATGCTCTGATTCCCTCTAAGGGATATGTAAGCAGAGGATCGCGATGATCTTTGCGAGCATAATCAAACAAACACCTTAGTTTCTCACCTATCTCACAACAGAACCCCAATAGCATAGAATGAAATGAACATAAAAAAGAAACCTATAGATTACTATAGATACGTTGGGTGCTAATACCTTCCCTTCGTATAACCAACCCTCTTACCCAAAGATCTTTCCCCCCACTTTTAAGGTTATTGCAGCTTTTTTCCTTTTCCTACTTTGGAAACAATAAAAAGTTTGGTCGAAACAAAAGAAAAATCATTTTTTTGAGCACTCGAGCCCAAAGAAGGCATCAGGTGTCTCATCCCGAAAAAGATACGATTTTTCCCCGTGACAGAAAAATGGCGACTTCACTGGGGACAATCTTTTTATTGTTTCCAAAGGAAGGGTTAATTCTAATTGTTATGTTTTTATTTGTGTTACATGTGTGGTTCTGGTTCTTTTACATGTGTGGTTCTGTTACAAGTGATACATTATGGACAAATCCTAACCCGAATTAAGTACACATAAGAATTAGGTGGAGGGTATAGTCATGTACAGGCGTACGTGAGAATCCTTCCCCTCAGTGGAGGTTCCTTGTTGGTAATATATGTTTAGCATGTTTCATAGCGAAGACATTATTGCTTTCATTGAACTGTAGAAGCTGAGTTGGCCGTAGAACCCTAACCCATCCTGGCCTTATTAGGTTGTGGCGCAGAAACTATTCAGGTGAAGACTTGGATTAGTTGTCATGCGGAGAGCCACACTCAGACGAGTTTTTCTTGAGAATATTGCTAGCTCACAAGTTCAGTTGTGCAAGCCGGTAATATCCGAAAGAAAAATGTAGACTCTGACGTATCAGTAGAACATGTTGTGCAGGTGATTAACCCCTAGTACTATCCCATGTTTGGTTCTCTGACCTCATGCTCGTGACGCTAGACCTTTGAACCTATGTGTACCATGTTTGAATTACCATGTTTACATTACCATGTTTGCTTTACCATGTTTGAATATGTGGCATCCATGCATCCATGCATTCATACATTCATTAAAAAACCCATCTTTTTCCATAAAAACATGATTTTTCCAAAAATTTAGAGAATTTTCTTTGCAAACATTATAGGATTAAGTTATGGAAGGGGTAAAAAGGCATACCAAAAAGTACGGTTTCAAAGCGCCTAATGTGGAAAAACTGAGAGAGTTAGCATCTTTTGTACAACATCCTCCCGATTTTAGGAAAAGTTATGGAAAGCTTTTGCCTATCTTGAACACTCATGTTGATGAAGGACTTCTCAAAACTCTGGTTCAGTTCTATGATCCCGTCTACCAATGTTTCACCTTTCCAGACTACCAGTTGGTACCGACCTTGGAAGAATATGCCAATCTTTTGGGTATTCCTGTGTCTGACAAAATACCCTTCAATGATTTGGAAGCCATTCCTAAGTCACACGTCATTGCAGCAAGTATCCACTTGAAGAAATCTGAAGTAGAGAGTAATTGGACTACCAAAGGAAACCTCCCGGGTTTAACTTCACACTTCCTAATAAAGAAAGCCTTTGATTTCATCGAAACTGGTAGCATGATAGCTTTTGAAGCTATACTAGCCTTGCTCATCTATGGGTTGGTTCTGTTTCCCAACGTCAACGACTTTGTCGATATCAACGCCATAAAGATCTTTCTGATTGGAAATCCTGTTCCAACTTTGCTTGGTGACATTTATTTCTCTGTCCATCATAGGAATCGCCAAGGCGGTGGAATCATTGTATGTTATGTACCATTGTTGTTCAAATGGATTGTTTCACACTTACCTGAGTCTCCTATTTTCACGGAAAACAGAGAAGGCTTACGTTGGCCTCGAAGACTTATGTCTCTTACTAATAATGATATTCATTGGTATACCTTGGCTCGCTGTGGTACAGAAACCATTGATAGTTGTGGAGAGTTCGCCAACGTACCCCTCATTGGTACAGAAGGAGGAATTAACTACAATCCGGTCTTAGCCCGACGACAACTCGGGTATGCAAATTCAACTAAACCCATTGGTCCCACAGTGGAAGGCTACTTCTATCAAGAAAGGGATGATCCTCAGAGGTTGAAAACAAGAATGGTGAGAGCTTGGTACAACGTCCGATGGAAAGAAAAAGGTAAGGCAAGAAATTGCATTGCCATGGACGCCTACACCTGCTGGGTAAAGAAAAGAGCAAAGGAGTTCCAAATGCCTTATGCTTATGAAAAACCCATGTTTCCTGTGGTATCTCAACTCCCCAACATTCCCACTATGGAGGAATACCAAGACACTTTGGCTAAGATGAGGTTAGAAAAAGATGCTTGGGAAGAAAAGTTTCGTAGAACTGATGTGGAAAATAGAAAGTTGAAGAAAAGAGTGAAAGATCACGAAGAAACTCTCTATTATCAAGATGGATGGCTCATGAGAAAAGATGAGAAGATTCATCGGAAAGACGCTGCAATCAGGAGGTACATCAAAGAAAGCAAGAAAAAGCTTGAAGGCTCAACAAGCAACGCTCCAACTCCTGACAATTGGAAGAATGTTGTTAACAAGCTAAGGACCGAAAAGGCCGAATTGAAAGCTTACTATGGGAAAGAAATCATGAAGCTCAAGCTGCACAACGCATTTGGTTCTTCGTCTGATGAAGATGCTTAGGATTTGTTTAGCCTTTTATTTGTCATTTGCTTTTGTAAGGAGCTATGCTCCAATGTTGTAACATTTTCCCATTATTTCAATAAAATCACAGTTTGTGTTCCAATGTTTGCAAGAAAATAATCTTTAAAATGTTTGGAAAAATCATAAATTTCTTTTACATACATCATTCTGCATATCGAGTCCGTTGTATAGAGTCTCATCTTTTGGATCTTTCTCCAATAGATCGTCAAGCTGTCGCGTCTCAAAGTTTCTCGACCGCGCTCGCAATCAGATCACAGATACAATACTCGTTCAAGCAAAAGAAGAGTGATGGAAAACTTAGACCAAGAGAATATTGAGCTCCGTGGTACAGTGACCACCCTTCAAGAAAAATTGGAAAGTTTCACTACTCTGGTTGACTCCTTAATGGCCGCACAGAATCAGCCGCCGCCACCCAACAGTCAAGCAACGGTAACATCTGAGGTCACTACTCTAGTTTCTACAGTTGCATTCAGCATTCCATCTTTCTCCATGCCAGAAGGTTGGGGCACGCCTTTCAGCTTTGGTGCAGGTTTCCGCCATAATTTCTCTGGGGTTCAAACAACTACAACTGAAGCGCCTTCTACACAAGGATCAGCATTTATTCCACATTCAGGGGTAACTTTTTCCCAAATCACTATGGCACTTTCTCAACCCACTATGACAGTTGCGACTCCTATGGTTCACACTGTTCCTTATGAAGGCAATGAGATTTATCATGATCAAGGTGATAGCGCAAATCAGCAAAACCTTGTGGAAGATCTCCAAGAGCGGTTTAACAAGATACAACTGGAAGTCAAAGCTATTCGTGGCAAAGATTTGTTCAGAAAGAATGCCCAGGAGCTATGCTTAGTTCCCAGTGTACAAATACCTGCTAAATTCAAGGTCCCAGACTTTGAGAAGTACAAAGGTAGTTCTTGTCCACAAAGCCATCTTGTGATGTATGCTAGGAAGATGTCTACTTATGCAGATAATCATCAATTGCTCATCCATTACTTTCAAGACAGTTTGACTGGTGCCGCACTGAAGTGGTACACAGGTTTGGATAGCACTAACATTCGAACTTTCAACGACCTAGGTGAGGCCTTTGTCCGACAATACAAATACAACTCGGATATGGCTCCAGACAGAGATTAGCTCCAGTCCATGGCTCAGAAAGACCATGAAGCTTTCAAAGAATATGCCCAACGATGGAGAGAAACTGCTGCTCAGATTAATCCACCGTTAAAAGAGAAAGAGATGACAAAGATCTTCTTGAATACTCTTGGCCCATTTTATTATGAACGCATGATTGCTAGTGCTCCAAGTGATTTCACCGAAATGGTAAACATGGGGATGCGTCTAGAAGAAGGAGTCCGAACCGGACGTCTAACTAAAGAAGGTGGATCTTCAAGCGGAACCAAAAAGTTCGGAAGTGGTTTCCCAAAGAAGAAGGAACAAAGTGTTGACATGGTATCCCAAGGGAGGCCAAGAGGAAATGTCAATCGTCAACAACAACAACAGCCTCGACAACAGGCTCAACAGTTTAACAACAATCAGAATCGTGTGCAAAGAGCTCCACAATTCGATCCGATTCCGATGACCTATACAGAATTGAACCCTGCCTTGATTGAAAGAGGTCTTGTTCAAACTAAAGCGCCACCACCAGTACCTGAGAAACTCCCATGGTGGTACAAAGCTGAGGTCTCATGCCCTTATCATCAAGGAGCACCTGGCCATGATCTTGAGCATTGCATAGCTTTGAAATATGAAGTTCAGAGGTTGGTTAGATCTAATCTTCTCTCTTTCAGAAATCTGAATCCAAATGTGCAAGCAAATCCGCCGCCCAATCATGGAGGGCATGTTGTAAACATGGTGTATGGATGTCCTGGTCCATACCGAGTCTATAATATCAACTTCTCAAGAGCAGATTTGGTACAAATGCACGCTACTCTCTGTCAAGGGCAGAATTTTCGCCAGCATCACTACGGTTCCTGTAGCATATGTTGTGTAGATCCTCATGGATGTTCGATTGTGAGAAGAGATCTTCAAGTTTTGCTAGATAATGGTACTATTCAGATCTACAGTAATAGGAATGAAGATGAAGTTAACATGATAGGATGTTATCCGCATGAGCTTTTAGTCTCAGATATCAACTCGGAAATGCCTAAAGTTAACGTCATCGTTCCTCATTTCAACATGCCTGAGCGCATAGAAGTTACCTACAACAAGCCAAAGGTTCCTATTGCTCCTTTGATCATTTGTCTACCTGGACCTGTTCCTTATGACTCTGACAAGGCAGTTCCATACAACTATAATGCAACAATGATAAAGAATGGACAAGAAGTTCCTTTACCAACTCTCTCATCTGTCGTAAATATTGCTGACGTGAGTCGCGTAACACGAAGTGGAAGTGTGTATACTCCACTACCTCCAAAGCAGCCTGTTGCTCCTGAAACCGGACAAAATCCTGTCAATACACCAGTGGGGAATCCTGAGGAAACTCCTGTTGTGGACCTCCGTTTTCGGCCATACCTCTCGCGGAGAGATACGTGAACTGACTCTTTTTATTGTTTCTGCTTTCGCATTTTTTTTGAAAATTCAGAGAGTCGCCACCGACCTTTTATTTTATCCAATTAAGGAAAGGTTTATAAAAGAAACAGAAAAAAGACCTTTAAGAAATTCTGGGTAAGGGGGTAGGTTATACAAAGGGAAGGTGTTAGCACCCTTTGTATCCATGGTTATCCATGGGCTCTTTAGTTTGCTTAGCTCACTTGTTTTTGATCACTTTTCAATTGCTTTAAAATGCTCATATGTGGTTTCAAATACCTTTGTAAATTGAATTTGTAATGATCCTTGTGCGGATGTATACAAAGTGTTTTTATCTTTCGAAAGATGTTTTTTTTTGAAAAAAAGAACGTTAACTTCGTAATGATCCTTGTTTGGATATATACAAAGTATTGTCTTTTTGGAAAGTTTTATTTTGAAAAACAACAGTGTATGAGAATTTTGTTTGTTTTGATTTGAGCAAGCAAATTAGGAGGTCTACCCTGAGTTGTAAGGTCTTTATCCTATTTCCTTTAAAAATCTATCCTTTCATCGGATACAAACAAAAGGTTCGATTTTGTACTCGAAACAGTAGAATTTTGACTTTGATTTTGAAAAGGATGAGAAGGGATTACCTTAAGAGGTGCAAGTGTGATTGTGTTTGAATTCAGATATTTTATCTTTTGGAGTTAGTGATCTAACGATTCAATTTTATCTTTGACATACACGTAGTTTATATGTGCTGGAATTTAAAATGCGGAAATGTAAAATGCGGAAATTAATCTACGCTATTACATCGATTGTGCAGGAAATGTAAACTACGCCTATTAACATGAATTTGACAACCTATACATTTATCTAGGAATTTAAATTGCAAGAAAATAAAGACATGTTTTTGGATTTTTTATGATTTATTTTAATTATGATTAATGCATGATTAATTAAACTAAAATGAAGAAAAAAGAGGAAAATAAATTTAAACTTAAAAATTAAGTTCAAAATATGTACAAAATGCTTTTCAATTGATTTTAAAACAAAACTAATTTTTTTGGAATTTTTGAAGTTGATTTGAAATAGATTAAGTTAATTAATACATAATTATATAAATAATTACACGAATAATTAAAAATTGAAGAGAAAATTATTCAAAATATGTACAAAATTAGTTTATAACATATAAACAATATTTAATATAAAGAACAATTTTTTTATGATTTTTTGATTGGTTGAAGTGATTAAAAAGCAAATATATAAATATATACTAATTAATTATGCAAAATATTTAAATTATGAAGAAAAATAAAATATTTTTATATCCGAAAATAATATATTATTTTAGAAACTTAAAAATATTTTTTGTGTATTTTTTGGATTTTTTAAACTATTTTTAATTAATTTAACAAACAAATTAAAATAAACATAGAAAATAAAAGGATAGTAATCAGATGTGGAAATTTATGAGGGAACATGGTGTAGCTGCGTGTTCTGGAACGTTTGATGAGCTGGCAAGTGGATCAGAAGGTGATTAAAGTGAGGGACCATAGTACGTGGAACACCTGCAAAACACTGAATCCAAGATCAGTTTAAAAAACACGCGCGCGCCCTCCAGCCAATCAGAGGACGCCACGCATCATCTTCTTCCTCAGGATGGATCTTTTACACCCTTCAATTGCAGGTGGTGTAAAAACTCCAACCTTTTACACCTGTTGAAAATAACGAATGCAAGCAAACATTAATATAAATTTGGCGCGATGCCATGGTTCAGTTCGTCTTGTTCACGTGAGTTTAGTGGTACTACTTAGAGTTCATAATTTTGCATGGATCGTAAAACCCCAAATTTAAAGGTAAGAACCCTAAAATGGTGATTCTTCGTATAGGCGTCCAAACTTCAATTAAGTTTCCAGAAACGATTAGGACCTCAAGCTAAACACAAATATATGTCTACATCTTGCTAAATATGCATGTGTTATGAGATACAAGTTGATTTTAGTTTGAACAAACCGTGGCTTGTGTAGCTCGATTTGTGAGGTTTCAAGGCTTGAAACTGATCTGGAGAGGTTCAGTGAAGTTCAAGGAACGTGTTTGAGTGTTTAATTTGTATTGAAACTAGTTTAAACTTAAAATTCGAATTTTAAATTTCTTTGAATATTTCAAGATGTTACAAGTGTGTTACAAGCAAGGATTTGGCTCTGATTTCGTGCTCTCTTGTTCGTGAAGTGTTATAGCCTTTATATAGGCTATGTTGTGCTTAGAATTGAAGCCAAGAAGCCTTTAGTTGCCTTTGTTGAATTCTTGATTTTTTTTATATTAAAACCTTTGAATTGTTGACCAAGTCTTGCTTCTCTTTAATGCTCTTGCCTTGTACCTCAATCTTCAGTAGAAAATTGAAGATTCTTGGATGAGTCATGCTTAAGATTTAAGCTATCCATTATCCTTCCATTTTCTTTTTTCATTTAATCTTAAAATAAGATAAAATTAAGCCAAAAATGGATAAAAATGGTGTGGGCTTTGTCTTGGTCGTGGGAGGCCCATAATATCATGGCAAACATGTTTGAACCATGAAAACTTGGCCCCATTTGGAAAAAATACATTTTTGAGCAATGTTCGTTTTATGCATTTTCCCAAAATTTACCAACTTCAACAAGGTGTAAATCCCTCAATTTTTGTCATATGAAGGAGATATTGCACTTTTTGGAAACCTCAAAGAGTCCTCTAACCAATGTATTTGGTCTCATGTCAAAATGATTTTTGATGCTCCTTGTGTGTCCTTTTGAAAAAAGTGTCTTTTTGTTGACTTTGAAAATGACCTGTAATGTCTTTGTTCATATTTTTCAAATGGTGAATGTGATGACCATGGGATCAATTGCATTTGAAAGATAATTGAATTTCCTTCAAAATGAGCTTTGGTTTGAATTTTTTGGATGAAGGATGAGAGAGTTATGGCCAGTCAAAGTTCAATTGACTTTTTAGGAGAAAACCCTAATTTTGAATCTTAGGGTTTTGTTGATTTTTGATCTTTCCTTGATGAATTATGATCATCCAATGATCAAATGATGAATCCTTTGACAAAATATGGATGTTGACAAAAAAATTCATTTTTGACTGTCTGTTGACTTTTTTGGTCAAACGGGTCGTCTGTTGACTGTTTGAGCTGCTGACGGTGCGTCTGAGTGAATTGAAGTCTGAAAATTTATGTGATGGTACTTTGAGATATATGGATGTCCATGAAATCCATTTGAGGTCTCAAAAACTTGTTTCTCCTGTAAAAACAAGAAAACCCTAGTCAGGGACTGTTTGTGTAGGAGACAGTTAAGCGTACCTGATTTTTGTGCAGTGTTGAGTCTCTGCTAATCATGTGATATTCAGAAGACTTCTAGGACAAAAATTTTGGAATTTTGAATTGCAAAATATTTATTTGAATGATGGTACAAAACACTGAGAATTGTACTGCCAGCAGTTTGACTGTCAACTGACTGTTCAGGTATTAATGTAGCAATTAGAGTGAAAAAATCAACAGTCAAAGTTAATTTTCTTTTTGTTGTTTTTTTTGTTTTATGTGAAAAATTAAAGTTTATTTACATGACTTGTTAAAAACACAGACATAATAAATAACTAATATTTACTGTACGCGAACAAAATTACCGATAATAACTCAGAAAATCATTTAATGCACAGAAAAATGAATATTTGACTGGCAGAAAACACACAAAATATTATCTGAATAATTAAGCATCATTATGACAAATAGTACAACATTTAATACTGACAGTACAAATATTACATACTATATTGAACAGTACGACGAATAAACGGTACATTTAAGAAATAAGAAATACGACAAATTTTAAGAATGACGATTAATAACCCATGCTACAAATAACATGTAGATGATTGGGAGTGCAAGCATCCCAGTTCCACAGTGTTCCGGGCTATATAGACAGAAAAAAGACATGATCACCGTAGCAATGGTGATGACCATAAGAAAACACGTTTCCCACCACTTTGCCATTTTGTCGGGGAAGAAGAGAGGATGGATATGAAGTAGAAATTTTGAGAGATGAGTTAGAATTTGATGTGAGATTTTTATGGAAAAATGAGAGGTATTTATAGAATGGAAAGAAGGATAGAGACGTTGGGGAATGAAGTTGTCATACCCTAATTTTTGACCCCCCTGAGATGGCATATCTTCAGGATTTTTCATCAAGTCAAGACAAGTTCCCAGAGCAGTCACTTCTCCATCTGGTATCCAATCGAGGATGCTCAAAGACAAGAAAGCTCAGGCAAAGGATCAATCAATACAAGGATTAGTCCCTAATACAATCATGAGGCTCAAAGACTTCACTTTTCTCATCTATGATTGATTAGACATCCAGTCATATGAGTACAGGTTTACTCAGGTCACCAGACTAGGGTTTTGAGCCTATCAAGGACTAAAATCAGGGATCACTTTTGGGAAACCCTAAAAAGCCTCAGGGAACCATTCAAAGACATCAATCATCTTCAAATAACTCATATTACAAGATCTACTGGACATCACACTTCAATTCAAAGTCTACAGTCATTATTTTCACATGGTCGACAAATTAGGGTTTTGACCTAATTCACCAAGATAGTTGACTTTTAATCAGGGCATGAATCCAAAACTCAAGACATGATTCAAGAATCTCTACTACCTCAATATAATCCATTTACATCATTCATTTGAGGAAAAGATCTTGTTTCTACACAAAAGCCCAAAAATTCACTTTGTCAGGAAAAAGTCAACTGTGAAGGATCATCATTGACTTTTAAGGTTTTTGGTCAAAAAATGACTTTCAAAGATCAATATCATCAATATATGGATGTCAAAGTCATTTGACCAAAGAAATTCAAAGAAATTCATCAAGGAGCGAAAAGTCGGGAATTAGGGTTTTTGAAGGCATGGTGAGAACTCAAAATTTCACCTACACAACTCAAAAAACTTCCAACATGAAAGTTGTAGATCTTGCAAAATAAAACAACATCTTACAAAGGAACTTTTTTCAAAAGATCAACCATTTATGAAGTTTTGGAAATTTTGAAGTTTAGGTCATAAACACTTAGAAATTTTTCTAAGTGTTTTAACCTAGTTTTCATCCAACTTTGGGCTCATTTTTCACAAATTTCCCAAATGATTCTGAAGAAGACATAAACTAATGATTTGAAGTAGATGTTTAGGGCTTTCCAAATTGTGTTCAACCTTCTCCAAATTCAATTTGAGCTAGGAGTTATGCTTGTTCAAAGTTGGCCTCATGAAGTGAAATTATAGGTCATGTACAATTTGAAACTTTGCAATTTTGTGCATTTTGCTTCACTAAATGATGCTACACGACCTCTAATACATCTGAAGACATGCCATACATTCAAATTCATCATTGCATAAGGATTAGAGAAGATTCCCAAAAACAAAGGCATGTGATTATGTAATGATTGCATTTTTGAATTTATGGCAAATGGTGAATCATCAAGGAATCTTGCTCTAAGCCAATTAGAACTCTCCTCTGAATCAGAAATGTTCCCTAAGATCATTCAAGATCAATGGTTGGGGAAGCTAGCCCGAAAATGCATCATTGCATTTGGGATATTTTCAAACTTTCTTCATGGCTAAGAAACCAAACTCACCTCATTAAGCAAGCTTACTATGATCAATTACTCTGAACCAATTCCCTATAAATAGAGGCCTCATTCTCATTCAGAAACCACACCAAAGCAACTCAATTCCTTGCTTTCTCTTTCTCTTCTCATGCTTATTGTTTTTCAAAGTTCTTTGGCAAGAAGAATCGTTTTCTTCAAACCAGAGCTCATCTTTGGAAAGTAAGCATTCTAACATCTCAAGGGAGGTCATTTGAGGTGATCCAAGCACCTGGATCACTTCTGTAAGTGGAGGAACACCATTGTTGCTCTCACTTTGGAGCATTTGCAGTTGGAGGTCCATGGAGTAATTCAGGAGGTTCTGAGCCAAGCCAATCATCCAGGCACATTCCTCAGGTCATAGTGAAGCTAACCAGATGGCTGCAGCTCATCTGTAACTCAAGAATCAACACCCTCCATGTTCACTTGAAGCTGAAATCGAGGGAGGACCATAGAGCAATTCAGGAGGATTCAAGCTCCAACAAGCATTCAGTTAGCATCATTGAGTCTCAGGGAAGCTATTGAGACCATTCATTCAAGCCCAGGTGCTCTCAATCATCCTCACGACCTCCATTTTCAGAGGTAAGTTCCTGAACCTCACTTCTCTAATTTAAGTACTCTTTGTGAAATAGCTCGATTCTATCTTGTTCAGCATCATCAGAGGATTGAAAACCCTCTATCATCATCCATTTATCTTGCAGTATAGTCATTTAATTTGATTTTGAAATTTTAGGGTTCTTCACGATTTCTGGTAAATTAGTTAGATGTAGTTAATATTAATTCATGTTAGTTACATATTTAGAATCGTGAGTGAATTTAGAGCAAGTTTCATGTTTACATCATTGCAAATGGTTGAGAGTTGAGAGAGTTCAGAAATTTGAATTGATGGAGCTTGAGGTTGAAGACGAAGATGGAGGGTGGCGCCATTTTTCAAATCTCTGAGCAAAGTTTGTTTTATTTTTAATGATAGGCATTCCCTTAACGACTGAACAAACTTGCCCTAGTGGCCTCCCATGCGCCCTTAGTATCATCATGCCTCAAGTCTGGGGTTCGAATCCCCCTCGCCCCAGACTTTTTGATTCTTTTATTTTTTAAGGATTTGCAACTTGTTTTGAAACATAACCAAATGAAGGCAAGTCACTATCACCACACGCGCGTTGGCTCAGTGGTGTTTGTTTTGAGTGTGTGGCCTAGAGGGCGTGGGTTCAAACCCTCCAAGGGCCAAAACTATTTTTTTACACACAATTTCTTTCATTTTCTCACAAAACTTCACATATTTATTTAACCTATCAAATTAATTTATTTTCACTTCATTTTTCACACACTTATCATTTAATATACCTATTTTGTGAATAATCAAAAAAATCATAAAAATATTATGTATTTCTTGAATTTTAATTAGGTTTAAAATAGTATGTTTTAAGTGTTTTCTTAAATACTTTAATACATATTTTCACTTTGTTTTAACCTAAATCATTTTGTAAATAAAGTTCATGATAAAACCCTAATTGTTTAGGTCTTAATTAAGTAAAAAATCTTTATTTTTACTTTAATTAAGTTGACTTTTGTCAATTCTCAAAACTGTTTTCAATCTCTAATAAATCAAATGATTAGGGTTTTCAAACAACAAAACCTTGTATCATTCAAAATCATTTTCAATTGCTTTTACACCAGTACTGTAAAGTACTGGGCCTCTAATAGAGTGTAAGTCCCAAAAACCTTCTCTTCTTAGCTTGTTTTTCAAAACTGTATTTTCAAAATCTTCTTTCTGTTTTCAAAACATTCTTCTGGTATTTGAAGGGCATTATTCCCGGTGAAACTCTTCAGATACCTATGTGACCTTTGTCCATCTTCACTTCTTCTGTTTTCAAAAAACCATTAACTGTTTATCCTATATATTCAACTGTTATCCATCAATTACTTGTAAGGCTCTATACATGCTTCTTCAATGGCCTCCACTCCATCCAGGTTAGGCTTTACAAGCTTTCAATTTACAGTCTTTATTTAAATTACTGTCAAATATAAACTGTACATATATTTGTTTAGAACTACGTTTGAGTATAAACCTTAGGACAGTTAAACTATATATATATTATAGGAATATGGCCTAGGATTGAGAATGTCTTCCCGGTGAAGGCTCTTTCCTAATTAGAGATCTGTAGTTCAAACCCCCAAGATGAATTATTCCCGGTGAAACATCTTGGTAAAAACCTTAGAATCCAAATAATAGGACACATCCACCCAAAGAGGAATTATTCCCGGTGAAACCTCTTACCCATTTGCTTAGAGCCAAAATAAGTTCAAAACCACATAGCTTTCTCTTGTGCTATAACAAGGACCCTCGATTAGCCTCCTCTTGGGCTTTGTACAAGGACCCACAGGCTTCTTAAAAGCATTTCCAGCTTCCTCTTGAGCTTGTATACAAGGACCCATCAGGTTTCTTATAAACATAGGAACAGGTCTTTAGTCACCTTTTAGCCTACCCTGGTGAGTTTCTTCCAATTTAAACCAGACTTTTAAACAAGCTAAGTTTGTCTCAATTTTGCATTGAGTACACCTTTTGGAATGAGAGACATGGACAGTCTCTGTCACCCTTATCTTCATCAATCTTCCTTAGCAGAGTCTAGGATCCATGTTTGATCATCCTCAGCATTGAGTCAGCCTTCATCTTGGGCTTTAAACAAGAAGTCTCCACTAGATAATCTTTCTGCCATTCATTTAACAAAATCCCCTGGAAAGGGTTAGCCTCCAACATCTGTCTAAAATAAAATCCCTGGAAAGGGTCAGCTTCCACACATTCCTTCATTTAACAAAATCCCCTGGAAAGGGTTAGCCTCCAACATCTGTCTAAAATGTCAAACCCCTGGAAAGGGTTAGCCTCCAAAGTCAATTAATAAAAAGTCAAATAATAAAAATTCATTTCTCTTAGGAGATAATTTCCCCAAAAGAGTCAAAACCCCTGGAAAGGGTCAGCCTCCAAAAACATGATAAAAGTCAGTCTTTTAATAGACAAATTCACCAGCTGAGTCAAAATCCCTGGAAAGGGTTAGCTTCCAAAGAAAAACAGTCTTTTTAATCTCCAGTAGAGTTAAAACCAACAAAAACAGTTAGCCTCAACCTTGGGCTTCATACAAGGCACCAAACAATAAAACTCCCCTGTCAAGAGTCAGCCTCAACCTTGGGCATTGTACAAGGCAGATAATAGAGTCTCCCCAGTGAGTTTCTTCATCATTCAGTAGCCACAACCTTGGGCTTTGTACAAGGCAGATAAACCATACTTTCATGTGTCAAAGATTCCTAACACTTAGGATCTTTCCCCATATAGTCATCCATACTCAATTCATTTATTTAAGAGTCCGCCACAACCTTGGGCTTTGTACAAGGCAGACAATAATGTTTTTCATAGCTAGAGTCAGCCACAACCTTGGGCTTTGTACAAGGCACATAAATAGAGTCTCCCTCAGTAGAGTCAGCCTCAATTCTGGGCTTTGTACAGAACACCAAATAAAATCCATCAAATAAACACTCTCCAAATAGAGTCAGCCTCAATTCTGGGCTTTGTACAGAACACTAAAATACCCTGTAATTAATCCTCAATGAAGTCATCTCCCACAGTCAATAATGTTAATTAATCAATCAAAAAGCCTCAAGCTTGGGCCTCATACAAGCCAGCTAAATTCAAATCTTTTATACAGTAGATAGACATAGCTTATCTCTATAGAGAGATATTTTTACTACTCTACCACATTCAAACAAACAAACATTTCAATTTCAATTTCAATCAAAGTCTCCCATTTAGGACTCTGAAAGACATGCTCTGGCACATCCCCAGACTTGTACACTTTCCCTAATTTGGACGAGCATCTTTCTTTCATTTAAGAGGCATCTGACTGGCATACTTGCACACACACAAGTAAGGTCCCCCTCTTGAATGAAATGAATTCAGTTATTCTGTCACTCTTTCAAAATGTTTGTGGTAGAATAGTACAAATACCTCTCTGTAGAGATGATTTCATGTCTCTTTACTGTAAACAGAGATTTAATTCCAAGCTTCAACCTTGAGCTTCAAGCAAGGCACCAAAAACAATTAATTTCCCTAGTTAGTTCCCCGAACTACATTAAGCTCTGACTTCCACTAGGGATATGTAGGCATGAGGTTCACAAGGAATCTCAGCGAGCTAATAAAATACCAAAAATAGTCAGTCTGTCTATCTGTCTGTCTCTTCAAATCAAATCAATTCCTTCTCCTAACACAAAGGAGAAACTTTCCCAATCATTAGCAGCAAACACAATCACAAATGACACAGAGAAGGTTCCTGTAGAGTACTACAGATATGTAGGGTGTTTAAACACTTCCCTATGTATAACCGACCTCCCGGACTCCAGAATTTCTAGTCTAGGTGAAATCCCCACACTTAGCAAACTCCTAGGGTTTAGTTGAGATCTTTTTTTCCCCTTTCCTACTCGTAGGACCAATAAGAAAGTTCGTGTGATATCGTAGGAAGAATTGAAATAAAATTCATCCCACCACGGGCGCATTCTCCTTCCAAATTTCGCGTGAAGGGTATAGCGTGCCGTCCTCCCAAGTGAAACGGGGAGGTAAAAGAAAACGACACCACAGAAAAATGGCGACTCTGCTGGGGATATAAGTGTTAAAAACCTTGGTTTTTCATCCAAACCAATGGTTGACCTGTTGCTGGTCCAGCCCCAATGAGGAATTAGGGATGCCAAATTCCCCCTCAAACAAGAGAGGTCCGGCCTAACCTCTGTGTCATATCATGTGTTTGTTGCATATATATTTGTTTATTTTGTTTATTCTGTATCGGGAAAGGGCTTGATTCCCCCTTGTGGTGAGAAATCCTATACCCGGATTTGAGTGCAACATAAGATAGGATGGAGGATGTCTTCCCGGTGAAGGCCCTCTAATCTTGGTTTCCAAGTCTACTCT
Organism: Vicia villosa; assembly: GCF_029867415.1. Lineage (NCBI taxonomy): Eukaryota > Viridiplantae > Streptophyta > Magnoliopsida > Fabales > Fabaceae > Vicia > Vicia villosa. The sequence continues at coordinate 388,430 of NW_026705697.1, forward strand.
TGGGATTTGCCTGGCTGGTTGTGATTAACTGCGCCACTGCATTCCGAGACTGATTTGTACCAGGAGGACCTAGAAACACATTAACCCCACTTAAAGCCTTTTTTAGGACGTAGAGCGGTGATTACGGAAGTAATTGTCACGCAGATACTACACTCAGAGAAAACTCTCTTACAGATACCAATCAACGTATCTTTAAGGTTGAGCAAAAACTCTGAGACCCCTAGAACCCGTTCTACAGGTACAAAAATCCTTAACCTTAGTTTACCATTGGGGCGGGGATTGCGTTTTGACTTCATGACCACTATACCCTTCAACGCCATGTTTGTTTAAAACTCTTGTGTGTGCATTCATGCATTCATGCATCATTCATTAATAAACAACTAAAACAAAAAGAGTCTTTTTTCGAGTCGTTTTTCAAGGAAACTAAATAACGAACGTTTTGAACTTCAGAGAGAAAGAGAGAAACGGAGAAAGGACTTAAGGATCTATATTATGGATTACGGAAGAAAGAGAGCTAGGAAATACACCTTCAAGATTCCCCAGGTCGAGGAACTGGGAAAGCTCGGAAAACTGGTGGTCAACCCCCAGGCTTTCAAGGAGAAGTATGTAAAACTTCTGCCTTTGCTCAATACCAACATTGTGGATGGGATCCTTCCCACCTTGGTACAGTTTTACGATCCAACGTATCACTGCTTCACCTTTCCAGATTATCAGCTCATGCCTACGTTAGAGGAGTACTCTCGTCTGATTGAAATACCCGTGTACGCGCAAGATCCGTACTCCGGTTTGGAAAAGAATCCTGACGACATTATCATTGCTGCAACTACTCCTTTGAACGTAGTCGACATCAGAACTCATATGGTGAGTAGAGGAGGAATTCAAGGATTGCCCTCCAAATTCCTGTTTGATCAAGCTCGGTACTTCGTCAGCATCCAAGATATGAGCGCTTTTGAGGAAATCTTGGCTTTGCTTATCTACGGATTGTTTTTGTTTCCTAACATTAACGATTTCGTCGACATTAACGCAATTAAGATCTTCTTGATTGGAAATCTAGTTCCAACCTTGCTTGCGGATGCTTATCACTCTGTGCATTCAAGAAACCTGCAGCGAGGAGGATTAATCACATGCTGCGTATCGTTGTTATACGAATGGTTCGTTTCGCACCTACCGAAGTCTAGCACTTTCTGGAACATAAGGGATGGCCTTTACTGGTCACAGAAAATCATGTCTCTCACTCATACAGACATTGAGTGGTGTAGTCCTGACAACGACGAAACCAAGATCATCTTCAGTTGCGGAAGTTTTCCCAACGTACCCCTTATTGGAACTAAGGGAGGAATCAGTTACAATCCAGCATTAGCCCGTCGTCAATACGGCTATCCCATGAAAAATATACCAAGTAACATCCAATTGGAGGGTCTGTTCTTCAAGAACATCGACGATCATGGCAACATGCTAAAGAAGGAAATTGTCCAAGCCTGGCGTCTTGTTCACAGCAAAGGGAGAAGATTGTTAGGAAAACATCTTTGCATCTCCCTGGATCCTTACCTTCAATGGGTACGCGTCAGGGCATTCAAGCTCAGGATTCCATATCCACATCAAGAACCTATTCCCCTAAGGGAACCAATTTACCTTTTCTCCACCGATGTTGAAAAACTGCAAGCGGCATTAAACAAGGTATGCCAAGAAAGGAATGCTTGGAGGAACAAGTATCGAATCGTCAACACAGAAAACGTTGAGATTCAAAACATCCTAAGAAGGAAGGATGAGTTACTTGAAGTGCTTGATCGACAAGTGACACAAACGTCACTTTCTCATCATATCCCTCCTGCTTCCTGGATCATCGATCAGCTCACGTCAGAGAACGCTCAGCTCAAGAAACAGAAGAAGATGTTAGAACGTGAAGTCGGATCTTCATCAAAGTTTTAGAGTCCTTTCTCTCAGTTTCTCTGTATTTCCTTTTTCAAAGTGTGTAAAAACGGCGTTTTCGCTTAATTAATAAAAGTTTGATGTTTCATAACGTAATTATGGTGTTTCCTTGAAAAAATATTAACTTAATTGCATATCATGCATCGCTTTAGTCGTACGCACTGACACGAGAATTGTCGCGGATCTAATAGTCACTTTCCTTTCTCCAGAAAGAGAGGAGGAGAAGGAGGTGAACCAAGACTTTCAAGCTGTCTCATCCATACAACACTCGTTCAAGTCGCAAGAAAAGAATGGAAGACTTTGAGCAAGAGAATAAAGAACTCAGAGAAGAGATTAATACTCTCAAAGGTACTGTTGAAAGACTCAATAGTATGGTGGAAGCCCTGGTAGTTGCGCAGAATCGACCAACGCCAGAAGAACCACAAAGGACTGTGGTTTCCGAGATTGTTTCTACTCCTATTCCTCAGTATACCATGCCGCCTGATCGACCTTGGGGCATGCCGTATAACTTTACTCCAGAAGGTTACATACCTCCAGCTTCTGAAGCTCCAAAAGTCACCATGGATATGCGTCCACCGGAGGGTTACAAACCTCTGGAAATTGAAGTTCCAAGAGCAACGGCAATGGGTTTCACACAACAGAATGCTGAGATTCCAAGATCTGCTGTCATGGCTTCTCCACAGCCCATTATGCATACTTTTCCCCCACACGGCGGACAAGTATATCATCACGCTCCCAGTGAGGACGCTGGCGTGTATGAAAGATTGGACGAGTTCCAAGAACAGTTTCTGCAAATGCAGAAGGAACTCAAGACTCTCCGAGGACAAGATCTATTTGGAAAGAATGCTGCAGACCTTTGTCTGGTTCCAAATGTCAAGATTCCTCACAAATTCAAAGTACCAGAATTCGAGAAGTACAAAGGGAATTCATGCCCACAAAGTCATCTTGTGATGTACGCTCGAAGAATGTCAACTCAGACTGATAATCAACAATTACTCATTCATTATTTTCAAGACAGCCTGACTGGTGTTGCACTCAAATGGTACATGTGTTATACCCCAAAATTTGCCCACTTCTTTTTTCAGGAAAGTTTCAATATGAAAACTAAGAGTCTCATATAAACATGGATTTTTATTTCAAATATCCTAGCATATGAAGTACTTAAATTTCAGAAACTTTTCTTAAACAGTAACTTGGCTTACAGTGGAATTTATTCTTACGCAAACGCCAAATACTGTTCTTTACCTCACAAATACTATTTATTTATTTTACAGATAAATAGTACTAACACAGTTCATGCAGGGTTAAATCTTTTTGCAGGCGCAAAAGCAGGAAACTCACACTGTACTGGTAACAATTGTTTTTGTTTTCCCACTAACTTTTGTACTATATTCCATTATTTTCAAAATCTTTTCAAATCTCTTTTTCAAAAATCAAATCTTAACTTGTGTGTTTTCTGCCAGTCAAATATTTCTATTTCTGTGCAGTAAACAATTTTCAGGTTATTATCGGTAATTTTGCCCGCATACTGTAAATATCTGTTATTATGTTTCTGTTTTCTAACAAGTCATGTAAATAAATTTTTCATGCTTCACATATAACAAAAACAAAAATAACAACAAAAAAAGAAAATTAACTTTGACAGTTGATTTTTTTACTTTAACTGCTGCTTCAGTACACGAACAGTCGGTTGACAGACAAACTGCAGACGGTACAATTCACAGTGATTTGTACAATCAATCAAATCAATCATTCACAATTCAAATTTCCAAGATTTTTGTGTTAGAAGTCTTCTGAATATCACATGATTAGCAGAAACTCAGCACTGCACAAAAATCAGGTACGCTTAACTGCCTCCTATACAGACAGTCCCTAATCAGGGTTTTTCTTGTTTTAACAGGAGCAACAAGTTTTTGAGAGCTCAAATGGATTTCATATACATCCATACATCTCAAAGTACCATCATACAAATTTTCAAACTGCAATTCACTCAGACGCACCGTCAGCAGCTCAAACAGTCAACAGACGACCCGTTTGACCAAAAAAGTCAACTGACAGTCAAAAATGAAATTTTTTGTCAAAGTCCATATTTTGTCAAAGGATTCAACATTTGATCATTGGATGATCACAATTCATCAAGGAAAGATCAAAAATCAACAAAACCCTAAGATTCAAAATTAGGGTTTTTGCCTGAAAAGTCAACTCAACTTTGACTGATCATAACTCTCTCATCCTTCATCCAAAAAATTCAAACCAAAGCTTGTTTTGAAGGAAATTCAATTATCTTTCAAATTCCATTGATCCCATGGTCATTGGATTCACCATTTGAAAAATATCACCAAAGACATTACAGGTCATTTTCAAAGTCAACAAAAAGACACTTTTTTCAAAAGGACACACAAGGAGCTTCAAAAATCATTTTGACATGAGACCAAAGAAATTGGTTAGAGGACTCTTTGAGGTTTCTAAAAAGTGCAAGATCTCCTTCATATGACAAAAATTGAAGGATTTACACCTTGTTGAAGTTGGCTAAATTTTGGGAAAATGCATGAAATCAACATTGCTCAAAAATGTTTTTTTTCCAAAAGATGCCAAGTTTTTATGGTCCAAACATCTTTGCCATGTTACTATGGGCCTCCCACGACCAAGATTAAGCCCATACCTTTATTGTCCATTTTTTGCATGATTTTATCTTACTTTAAGATTAAAATTAAAAGGAAAATGCATGGATAATGGTTGCTTGATCTCCAAGCATAACTCACCTCAAGGAATCTTCATCTTTCTGCAGAAAATTGAAGGGCAAGGCAGGTGCATTGAAGGCAAGGTGACTTGGTCAAGAATTCAAGCTTTTTTTAATATTAAAAAAGCCAAGTTTCAACAAAGGCAACTATAGCATATATTAGCTTTATTTCTAAGCACACAAAGCTTATAAATAGGCTATCTTAGTTCAGTAATAAAGGGAGACAAGTTCAGAGGCAAAGCTTAGCTCATAACACACTTGTAAACACTTGAAAAATTTCAAAGAAATTTCAAATTCGAATTTTTAATTTCAGTCCATTTTAATACAAACTAAGCATTCAAATATCATCCTTGAACATCACTAAAGCTATCTCAATCAATTGCAAGCTCTGAAACTACTTGAATCAAGCACTACAGGTCACGATTCATTCAAAGTAAAACTTGTCAAAATCTCATAACACACGCATATCTAACACGATGTAGACCTATATTTGAACTTGGTGTGGTGTGTAGATCATTTCTGGAACTTTAATTGAGTTTTAGATGCTTACACATGAAGTTACCATTTTAGGGTTTCACGACTTCAAAACGGGGGTTTCCTTTTAAGGCAAAATCAGAAGAAAATAAGGCCATAGTTGTGTTCAGTGGATCATTTGCAGTTGATCCATGGTCTCATATTATATTTATCTTGCATATTTCATGATTTTTAATTTGCAGGAGCTTTAGTGACGAAAAATGACTGTAGGTAAAGGTTTTACCTACGGTTGCAGAGATTTGAACGAAGAAGATGATGCGTGGCAAGCTCTGGTTGGCCAGCCAAGCGCGCGCGTTTTTTTAAATCTTTCTCTAATCACGTGTGTTGCAGGTCCACTGAATCCCATGCCCCTCACAACCAGAGCCATCTGATTTCATTTAAATCTCATCCAACGCATCACAACACGCCTGCACACCATGGACTCTCAGCCATACCACACCAGATCATATCCTTTTTATATTTTCTACTTTGATTTTAATTTTATTGCAAAATTAATTAAAAATAGTTAAAAAAATCTAAAAAATTCCACAAAAAATATTTTAAACTTCTAAAATAATTAATTATTTTCTGAAACAAAAATATTTTATTTTTCTTCAAAATTTCAATATTTTTCATAATTAATTAGTATGTATTTATATATTTGCTTATTAATTATTTTAATTAGTCAAAAAATCATAAAAAAAATTGTTCTTTATATCAAATATTGTTTATATATCATAAACTAATTTTGTACATATTTAGGATAATTTTCTCTTTAAGCATTAATTATTTGTGTAATTATTTATATAATTATGTTTTAATTAACTTAAAAAAATCCAAAAACAATTTCAAAAATTACAAAAAAAATAGTTTTGTTCTAAAATTAATTAACAAGTGTTTTGTACATATTTTAAACTTGATTTCTAGGTTTAATCATATTTTCATCTTTTCTTTATTTTAAATTAATTAATCACATATTAATTATATTTAAAATAAATCATAAAAAATCCAAAAATATGCCTTTTATTTCTTGCAATTTAAATTCCTAGATCAATGTATAGGATGTCAAATTCATGTAAATAGGCTAGTTTACATTTCCCGCACAATCGATGTAATAGCGTAGATTTACTTTCTGCACTTTACATTTCCGCATTTTAATTTCCAGCACCCATATAAACTGCGTGTATGTCAAAGATAAAACTGAACCATTAGATCACTAACTTCAAAGATAAATATCTGAATTCAATCACAATCACATTTGCACCTCCTAGGGTAACCCCTTGTCACTCTTTTCAAAATCAAAGTTACATTTCTACTGTTTCGAGTACAAAATCGAACCTTTTGTTTATATCCGACGAATGGATAGATTTTTAAAGGGAACAAGGATAAAGACCTCCTAACTCAGGGTAGACCTCCTAGTTTGCTTGCTCAAAATCAAAACAAACAAAATTCTCATACACTGTTGTTTTTTTAAAACGAATTTTCCAAAAGACAATATTTTGTATACATCCAAACACGGATCATTACAAAATTAACGATCTTTTCAAAACATCTTTCGAAAGATAAACAAGCATTTGTATATATCCGCACAAGGATCATTACAAATTCTATTTGCAAAGGTATTTCAAAAACACAGGTAAAGCATTCTGAATCAATTGAAAAGTAAAGCAAATGAGCTAAGCAAACTAAAGAGCCCATGGATAACCATGGATACAAAGGGTGCTAACACCTTCCCTTTGTATAACCTACCCCCTTACCCAGAATCTCTCAAAGGTCTTTTTTCTGTTTCTTTTATAAACCTTTCCTTCATTGGATAAAATAAAAGGTCGGTGGCGACTCTGTAAACTTTTTCAAAAGTGACGCGAAAGCGTCCGATCGACAAAAAAAGGAGTCAGTTCACGTATCCCACACCCACGGAGGGGTATGGCCCGAAAGGACGGTCCACAACATGAACTTGGACAGTTCAGAGATTCGTACTTTTCGACACCTTGGAGAGGCCTTCGTCAAACAGTATAAGTACAATCTGGATATGGCTCCCGACAGAGATCAACTCCGGGCCATGACTCAAAAGGATAGAGAAAGCTTCAAGGAATACGCTCAAAGATGGCGTGAAGTTGCTGCTCAAATTTGTCCACCACTTGAAGAGAAAGAAATGACAAAAATCTATCTCCAAACTTTGAGTCCATTTTACTACGGACGGATGGTTGCAAGTGCACCAAGTGATTTTACTGAGATGGTAAACATGGGTGTGCGTTTAGAAGAAGCAGTTCGAGAAGGACGCTTGAACAAAGAACCAGAATCTTCTGTTGGTCCAAGGAAGTATGGAAGTTCTTTCCAGAAGAAAAAGGATCAAGATGTCAGCAATGTCTTGCACAAAATCAAGAAGAAATTCCAACCTCATGTTGCAACAATAACTCCGGTTGTTAACTCAGCGCCAGATTATCAACCTCAGGTCTCGCAACAACCAATTCAACAAAGGTCGCAGCAACCTCAGCAGCAGGTTCGACCTCCAAATTACAACAATCGGGCTCCAAGGTATCCTGCCTTTGACCCCATACCAATGCCGTACGCAGAATTGTTTCCCACATTACTGGCAAAAGGACTCATTCAGACGAGGAGTCCTCCAAATCCTACAAACAGTTCCTCACCATGGTATAAGGCTGACCAATCTTGTCCCTATCATCAGGGGGCACCAGGTCACAATATTGAGAACTGTTTCTCTTTCAAGATTGACGTCCAACGATTAGTGAAGAGCGGAATGCTATCCTTCAAAGATACTAATCCAAACGTCCAAGCAAATCCTTTGCCGCAGCATAAAGAAGCTTCAGTAAATCTGGTAGACCAACACCCCAATGTCATTCAAATCTACGACATTCGTCAGATAGGGGAAAATCTTGTCAAGATGCACGCTAGACAAGCTGGGTACGGTCATGTACCACCTCACAACTACTTCACATGTGATATTTGTCCAAAGAATAATCAAGGATGTGCCATAGTTCAAGCTGCATTACAAGAACAAATGGACTTAGGATGGATTCAACATATCCGAGTCAGAACTGAGCATGACATCAACATGGTTCAAGGATGTCCAGGAGAATACAAAATCTACAAAATTGAAGACCTTGAAGGATCGGTAGTCAGGTTCCACAAAACTTTAAATGGACTTGCCTACTTTGGAACAGATTTCCACGCTTACAGTAGATGCGAAATTTGTCGAAGAAATTCACGAGGATGTTTGCGTGTTCGCAACGACATTCAAAAGCTGATGGATGACAATACCATTACTGTTCTTGCCAACAGAGAAGATGACGAAGTCTTTACCGTATCTCCTCAAATTAATCAAGGTGAACCTATGCAAGTTAAGTATGATAGCAGGAAGACAGCAGTTGCACCACTAGTCATCTATTTACCAGGTCCTGTACCACATGAGTCTAGCAAGGCTATACCATACAAGTACAATGCTACATTCATTGAAAATGGTAAGGAAATACCATTACCGTCTGTTGTCAACATTGCTGATGTTAGTCGAGTCACCAAAAGTGGACGAGTCTTCAACAGAACAACAGAAAATGTGGAGAAACCTTCGGAGGAAGTATCACATAGGCAAGACAATCATCCGACCAATGCTGTTCAAGCGAAAGAAAATGATGAGATCTTGAAGTTAATCCAGAGGAGTGAATACAACATTGTAGATCAATTACTACATACTCCGTCTAGGATTTCTGTTCTTTCCCTGCTATTGAGTTCTGAAGCTCATAGGGAAGCTCTACAGAAAGTTTTGGAACAAGCTTTCGTAGAACCAAGTGTTACCATAAGCCAATTCAACAACATCGTTGCCAACATCTCCGCGGGAACTAGCCTAAGTTTCTGTGACGAAGATCTTCCTGAAGAAGGAGTGGACCACAATCTTCCACTTCACATCTCAGTTGGCTGCATGGGTGATACACTCACAGGAGTCCTAATAGACAATGGATCCTCTCTCAACGTCATGCCTAAATCAACATTATCAAGATTATCTTTCGAAGATTACCCTCTAAGAAAAAGTCATGTCATCGTCAAAGCATTTGATGGATCAAGAAAGTCAGTTTTCGGAGAAGTAGATCTTCCCATAACTATTGGACCTCAGACATTCAAAATCACTTTCCAGGTTATGGACATTCCAGCACAATACAGTTGTTTGCTAGGTCGCCCATGGATTCATGAAGCTGGGGCAATTACTTCAACACTTCATCAGAAACTGAAGTTCATAAGAAATGACAAATTGGTAACCGTATGTGGAGAACGAGCTCTGATCGTCAGCAACCTGTCATCATTCTCCGACATAGAACCAAAAGAAGTTGTTGGAACTAAATTCCAGGCACTTTCCTTGGACAAAGGAAAGGAGAAAGCAGCGTCTATTTCTTCATACAAAGATGCAATCCAAGTTATAAAGGATGGCACTACCAGTGGTTGGGGGCACATTAATATTCCTACCAACAACAAGAACAGAACGGGAATTGGATTCTTTCCGACATCATCAAGAGCTATCCCAGGGATTGAGGTAGTTCTCCCTATTCAAGAAACTTTCTGCAGTGGAGGTTTTCTTCAACCTGTTCAACAAACAGTCAATACCATCGGTACGGAAAACACCGATGAAGAGGAATGGTTATCCTATCTTAACAGAGCAGGATACATCTCCCTACCAGAGTCTGAATCACCTTGCTGTTATCCGACTAAAGGATCTGAAAGTAAGACTCAACCAAGCAATGATGAAGTTACTAACAGCTTCACCACCAGAAGTCATGGTTCATCAGAAGAAGTTCCTCCTATCCCCGAAGAGACTTGGGATACATTAGGAGAACCAAGCGGAAAATTCGACTACATGGTGAAATACTCCGCTCCTGAAAGTTCAAGAATCTCTCTTGAAGACATTGTTCCAACTGGATGGAACATTGATTATGAGTACCTCTCTCAGCCAAAAGAGATGTATAACCCTTGCTATTCATCATCATCAACTGGTGAAATCATCATTGAGGATTATATCCCCAAGTCACCTTCCGAGGCTACGGATCTAGAGTTCACATATCTAGTCAATGCCATCTTGGGAGAAGAGCAAGACCAAAATACAGAAGAGGATGATCTCGAAAGTGTCTCCGACAACGAGTCTCTCCATTCAGAAGATTGGAAGTTTCCTCAAAAGAAAAACCGACATACTCCACTTGGAAATGGGTATGCTCACACTGCTCAGTCTGCTGAAGTAGAAGAAGATCGTCTGAGTGTTGCAAAGACAGTGGTTGGTAAATCAAGACCTACCACAGGCCAGCTTAAGCCTAAGGTTCCAGATTACTTAGTGCACAATGGGGTTCGCCACTACTGGACAGCTGTTGAAGTTTCAACTGTTGTTCGCACTCCTAAGTAGGAACTTTCACCGTTATTTTGTCCTCTCACCATAGCCCAGGGTGAAGAGATGTTTCATAGGGCTTTGCATTTTACTATTTCTTAGTTAAATGTCCCTCTTTGCTTCGCCCAAAGCAATAGAGTTTTGTTTTATAGGGTCTTTGTTTCAAGAAATGACTGTCCATAAATAAAAATGTCATTCTGTTCCTTCGTTTAGTTTTCCCTTTTCTTTTTTCGGAAATTGGTAATCCTAAAAAACACCCTTAAAAAAAAAAAAAAAAAAAAAAAAACATCAAATATTCCATTAACTGCATACACCGAGTCTTCCCTCGTTGTCTAAATAAAACTTATCACACATATGCAGATTAATCATAAAATACCCCGTTGAAACGTGCGACCGTATGACTTCTCCAAGCTTTGAGTTTCCTGTATTCGAGGCAGAGGAAGAAGAAGACGAAGAAATATCAAAGGAAATTTCACGGCTACTTCAACAAAAGGAAGAGGCCATTCAGCCATACAATGAGCCTCTAGAGATCATTAACCTTGGTTCCGATGGAAACAGAAAAGAGGTTAAGATTGGAGCTTCGCTCAGTTCAGAGATCAGAGAGAGTTTGATACAGCTACTCAAAGAATTCTCAGATGTCTTCGCTTGGTCTTATCAAGATATGCCAGGGTTGGATACCAGTATAGTGGAGCATCACTTGCCGTTAAAAGCAGAATGCCCTCCGGTCAAGCAAAAATTGAGAAGAACTCATCCGGAGATGGCCATGAAAATCAAAGAGGAAGTTCAAAAGCAGATCAACGCAGGTTTCCTCGTCACTTCAGAATACCCTCAGTGGTTAGCTAACATTGTTCCCGTTCCTAAGAAAGACGGAAAAGTCCGCATGTGCGTCGACTACAGAGATTTGAACAAAGCTAGCCCTAAGGATGATTTTCCCTTACCACATATTGATATGTTGGTAGACAGTACAGCAAAATCCAAAGTTTTCTCATTCATGGACGGATTTTCAGGATACAACCAAATCAAAATGGCACCTGAAGACATGGAAAAAACAGCTTTCATCACCCCCTGGGGCACGTTCTGCTACCGTGTTATGCCTTTTGGACTAAAGAACGCAGGGGCAACTTATCAAAGGGCCATGACTACGCTTTTCCACGACATGATGCATAAAGAAGTGGAAGTCTATGTGGACGACATGATTGCCAAATCAGAAAATGAAGAAGATCACATACAGAATCTGACAAAGTTATTTCAACGCTTACGGAAGTTTCAGCTTCGCCTGAACCCCAACAAGTGCACCTTTGGTGTCTACTCAGGGAAACTCCTTGGTTTCATTGTCAGCAAACGAGGAATTGAAGTAGATCCAGACAAAGTCAAGGCAATTCAAGAAATGCCTTCGCCCAGAACCGAGAAACAAGTTAGAGGATTTCTTGGACGTCTGAATTACATCTCGAGATTCATATATCTCATGACTGCAACTTGCGCTCCTATTTTCAAACTTCTACGGAAAAATCAAAGTTGCGTCTGGACAGACGATTGTCAGAAAGCGTTCGACAGCATTAAGGAATATCTGCTCGAACCACCCATCTTGTCTCCTCCAGTGGAAGGAAGACCTTTGATAATGTACTTAACCGTCTTAGAAGATTCCATGGGATGTGTCCTTGGACAGCAAGACGAGACAAAGAGAAAAGAGCATGCCATTTACTACCTAAGCAAGAAATTCACTGACTGTGAATCCCGCTACTCCATGCTCGAGAAGACGTGTTGTGCTTTGGCCTGGGCTGCCAAGCGTCTCCGCCAGTACATGATTCGACATACCACTTGTTTGATCTCTCATATGGATCCAATCAAGTACATCTTTGAGAAGCCTGCCTTAACCGGGAGAATTGCCCGATGGCAGATGTTGTTATCAGAATATGACATTGAGTATCACGCACAGAAAGCCGTGAAAGGAAGCATTCTAGCTGAGCACCTGGCTCACCACCCACTCAATGGTCATGAATCAACCAGTTTCGACTTTCCGGACGAGGACGTCATGTACCTCAAGATGAAAGATTGCGACGAGCCACTACCAGACGAAGGACCTGAGATAGGATCCCAGTGGGGCTTAATCTTTGACGGAGCTGTCAATGCTTATGGACGAGGAATTGGGGCAATCATTGTTACACCTCAGGGTACCCATATTCCATTTACTGCCAGATTAACTTTCAAATGCACAAACAATGAGGCCGAATATGAAGCTTGCATCATGGGTCTCGAAGAAGCCATGGATCTAAGAATCAAACACTTGGATGTATACGGAGATTCTGCTTTGGTCATCAATCAAATCAAAGGAGAATGGGAAACACGCCAACCAGGGCTAATTCCTTACAAAGACTACGCGAGAAGATTGTTACCATTCTTTGACAGGGTAGATTTTCATCACATTCCTCGTGAAGAAAACAATTTGGCTGATGCATTAGCCACACTCTCTTCCATGATTAGGATAAATCATTGGAATGACATTCCTCGGATCGATGTTATGCGCCTGGATAGGCCCGCTCATGTGTTCACAGTAGAAGCAATCATCGACGACAAACCGTGGTATCACGACATCAAGAACTTTCTTCAAAAGCAAGAGTACCCTCTTGGGGCATCAAAGAAAGATAGAAAGACTTTGAGAAATTTAGCTTGTAGATTCTTCCTGAATGAAGATGTTCTGTACAAGAGAAACTTCGACATGGTTCTGCTCAGATGCGTTGACAGAAAAGAAGCAGAAATACTCATGAGAGAAATACATGAAGGTTCCTTTGGTACTCACACCAATGGACATACCATGACAAGGAAAATACTGAGAGCAGGATATTATTGGCTGACGATGGAGTCAGATTGCTTCCAGTACGCAAAGAGGTGTCACAAATGCCAGATCTACGCCGATAGAATTCATGTGCCACCATCTCTTCTCAACATACTCTCTTCCCCTTGGCCTTTCTCCATGTGGGGAATCGACATGATTGGAATGATCGAACCTAAAGCGTCCAACGGACATCGCTTCATCTTGGTAGCCATAGACTATTTTACCAAATGGGTTGAAGCAGCTTCATATGCAAACGTTACAAGACAAGTTGTCGTCAGGTTTATCAAGAATCACATCATCTGTCGCTACGGCATTCCTAGCAAGATAATCACTGACAATGGGTCAAATTTGAATAACAAAATGATGAAGGAGCTTTGTGAAGAATTCAAGATCGAACATCACAACTCATCTCCTTACAGACCAAAGATGAATGGAGCTGTAGAAGCAGCTAACAAAAACATCAAGAAAATCATTCAGAAGATGGTCATCGCTTACAAAGATTGGCATGAAATGCTCCCGTATGCTCTTCACGGTTACCGTACATCAGTACGTACTTCGACTGGAGCAACTCCTTTCTCCCTTGTATATGGCATGGAGGCAGTCCTACCTATAGAGGTTGAGATTCCATCAATGAGAGTCTTGATGGAAGCAAAATTAACAGAAGCCGAGTGGTGTCAAAGCAGATTCGATGAATTGAACTTAATCGAAGAAAAGCGCATGACAGCTTTATGCCACGGACAGCTATATCAACAAAGAATGAAGAAAGCTTTCGACAAAAAGGTTCGACCTCGCACAATCAAAGAAGGCGACCTTGTACTCAAAAAGATTCAATCTTTTCTCACAGATTCGAGAGGGAAATGGACTCCCAATTATGACGGCCCCTACGTGGTCAAGAGAGCTTTCTCAGGAGGAGCCTTAATACTCACGACTATGGATGGAGAAGAATTCACCCGTCCTGTGAACGTCGACACAGTCAAGAAATACTTCGCCTAAATAATCAAAAGAACAGCTCGCTAAGTTGAAAACTCGCAAAGAGCGGCTTAGGCAAAAAAGAGCGTCTCGGTGAATCGAAAACCCGAAAGGGCGATTCAGGCAAAAATTAGAGACATAAAAAAATATACATTAATCAATCCCGGTAGACTTAAAACCCGAAAGGGGTAGTTTACGCAAAAGTTAGGGATATATGGCAAGTAACTGTGTTCAGGACAAACTTGATCATTCAAAATCCATAGCGGAGTATTCATCAACAGTAGGTCATCTTCTACGAAGCACGAATACAGCGCAACTCGGAGTGGAAGGGAGAGATAACGGTCGTCACGTTTCATCGTAGCCCTTTTCCCGAAAATTACCAATTTCCAACTTTGTAAATACTCCATGGAATCAAGCATTTGGCTGATTACCATTCCATATATAATAAATTGAGCCTTGTGTTTTTCCTTTGCAATCTAGTCTTATTCAGTTTCTTGAAATGCATTTTAAGTTTAAATAGTCATTTTTCTTGAAACAAATGTTTTCATAAAATAAAAATGAATTTACTTGCAAAAATAAAGGTGAAATTTCTTTCTGAGGTTTACAAACAATAGGAAGAATGCAAACAGTTGCTCCGAGAACGGTTGAGACTCCGGGAACCAATATTTCCCCATGAGGTCACTTTGCGAACATCTCCCGATGACGGATCTTTACTTCAATTCATATTACTTACTTCGGACAGCGGACAACTGATAGCCAGATATTCCAAACAGAGTTCGAACTACAAGAAGAGGACATCTTCTGATCCACAAGAATTTCAGTCGTATCATAGGATTTTACATCTGCGACAATTCTATTCACATTCACTTTACATTTTATCATTGTCATAATATTCATGCATACATTACATCATAACTGCATAGTCGAGTCAGGCTTTGATCATGTGAATGCCTAAGTCATTGAGGCATGAACTCAAGTTTCCCCTGCAAGTTCGAGAGAAACTTTTTCCTTCGAGACAACAGTTCATACACAAGGATCTCACCAAGCAAGTCAACAAATGGTAGTCTCCCTCAGAGAGATAGTTTGTTCACTTTTGGAATTCCTCAGCCGAGAATCTCCTGCAGAGCGACATTCGACAGTCTTCTTCAGATAAGATAGTCTGCTTCACATTTTGGAATTCCCTAGAGGTTTGGTATTTCCCCAGCAGGGTCAAGAGGTGCCACTTCTTGTCAAAGAAAAATTCAGAATCTCCCAGCAGATCGACAAATGATTCCCCAGCGGAGTCAGTGAATGGTAGTCTTCATCCAAGAAGATGGTTCACGATCCCCAGCGGAGTCAGCGAATGATAGTCTTCGTCCAGAAGATAGTTCAGATTCCCCAACAAAGACAGCAAATGGCAGTCTCTTTCAGCAGAAGACAGTTTGCTCACTTTCTTTCATAACAAAGTCAGCAAATGGCAGTCTCTTTCAGCAGAAGACAGTTTGCTCACTTTCTTTCATGACAGGGTCGACAAATGGCAGTCTTCCCCGGCAGAAGACAGTTTGCTCCCCTAGCAATTGGCAAATGGCAGTCTTTTCCCAAGAAAAGACAGTTTGTCTGTTAAATACTCAAGAGATCGACAAATGGCAGTTTCTTCGAACAGTTTGTCTGTTTCTGGGATGTTTAACTCCCCACAGAGTCGATGAATGGCAGTTTTCCTCTTAGGAAAACAATTCGTTGATTCCCCAGGCATCAGTCGACGAATGGCAGTTTCCACCCCGAAAACAGTTCGTCCGCCTTCAAACAAAGTCATTAGCCCCTCAAAAGATCATGAGGCCATATGACATTCTTTCAAAGACGTCAAGTCAAAAGGGAAGATGGTGAAGTTTCTTTACAGCCGTCAAATGGCATCTTATCTCCAAGCGCTGATAAGAAGTTTGACGAGGAAACAAACCTTTGAAGTTTCTTTATTTACCATCAAATGGCGTCTCGTCTCCAAGTGCTGATGAGAAGTTTGATGAGGAAACAAACCGTTGGAAATTTTCTCTTTATCTGAGATATTGTCCAAACACAACCGAGACCAGTTTCGAGATATGGACATCCGAAACGAGGAGAGGTTGTTTACCTTTTTCTAAGTATCAACACTTAGTTAAAGAAGATGGATTGCGCATCCAACATTGCCATCCATTCACCAGAATCCACATCAAGTATTCCTGCAGGAGTTTGTCTCCTCATCCCCCGCCAAGCGCGACAACGGGATCAAGTCATGCAAAGACTATGTCAGTTACAACATCTCAGGAGCGCCCAAAATTCGGGCATTCTTTGATATTTAAGTCTCTTTTACGCAGGAGAGATCGAGATATCAATCTCTCTCCCTCCAGATAAAAGAAACTTAAATAGGGGCATCTGTCATACCCTAATTTTTGACCCCCCTGAGATGGCATATCTTCAGGATTTTTCATCAAGTCAAGACAAGTTCCCAGAGCAGTCACTTCTCCATCTGGTATCCAATCGAGGATGCTCAAAGACAAGAAAGCTCAGGCAAAGGATCAATCAATACAAGGATTAGTCCCTAATACAATCATGAGGCTCAAAGACTTCACTTTTCTCATCTATGATTGATTAGACATCCAGTCATATGAGTACAGGTTTACTCAGGTCACCAGACTAGGGTTTTGAGCCTATCAAGGACTAAAATCAGGGATCACTTTTGGGAAACCCTAAAAAGCCTCAGGGAACCATTCAAAGACATCAATCATCTTCAAATAACTCATATTACAAGATCTACTGGACATCACACTTCAATTCAAAGTCTACAGTCATTATTTTCACATGGTCGACAAATTAGGGTTTTGACCTAATTCACCAAGATAGTTGACTTTTAATCAGGGCATGAATCCAAAACTCAAGACATGATTCAAGAATCTCTACTACCTCAATATAATCCATTTACATCATTCATTTGAGGAAAAGATCTTGTTTCTACACAAAAGCCCAAAAATTCACTTTGTCAGGAAAAAGTCAACTGTGAAGGATCATCATTGACTTTTAAGGTTTTTGGTCAAAAAATGACTTTCAAAGATCAATATCATCAATATATGGATGTCAAAGTCATTTGACCAAAGAAATTCAAAGAAATTCATCAAGGAGCGAAAAGTCGGGAATTAGGGTTTTTGAAGGCATGGTGAGAACTCAAAATTTCACCTACACAACTCAAAAAACTTCCAACATGAAAGTTGTAGATCTTGCAAAATAAAACAACATCTTACAAAGGAACTTTTTTCAAAAGATCAACCATTTATGAAGTTTTGGAAATTTTGAAGTTTAGGTCATAAACACTTAGAAATTTTTCTAAGTGTTTTAACCTAGTTTTCATCCAACTTTGGGCTCATTTTTCACAAATTTCCCAAATGATTCTGAAGAAGACATAAACTAATGATTTGAAGTAGATGTTTAGGGCTTTCCAAATTGTGTTCAACCTTCTCCAAATTCAATTTGAGCTAGGAGTTATGCTTGTTCAAAGTTGGCCTCATGAAGTGAAATTATAGGTCATGTACAATTTGAAACTTTGCAATTTTGTGCATTTTGCTTCACTAAATGATGCTACACGACCTCTAATACATCTGAAGACATGCCATACATTCAAATTCATCATTGCATAAGGATTAGAGAAGATTCCCAAAAACAAAGGCATGTGATTATGTAATGATTGCATTTTTGAATTTATGGCAAATGGTGAATCATCAAGGAATCTTGCTCTAAGCCAATTAGAACTCTCCTCTGAATCAGAAATGTTCCCTAAGATCATGCAAGATCAATGGTTGGGGAAGCTAGCCCGAAAATGCATCATTGCATTTGGGATATTTTCAAACTTTCTTCATGGCTAAGAAACCAAACTCACCTCATTAAGCAAGCTTACTATGATCAATTACTCTGAACCAATTCCCTATAAATAGAGGCCTCATTCTCATTCAGAAACCACACCAAAGCAACTCAATTCCTTGCTTTCTCTTTCTCTTCTCATGCTTATTGTTTTTCAAAGTTCTTTGGCAAGAAGAATCGTTTTCTTCAAACCAGAGCTCATCTTTGGAAAGTAAGCATTCTAACATCTCAAGGGAGGTCATTTGAGGTGATCCAAGCACCTGGATCACTTCTGTAAGTGGAGGAACACCATTGTTGCTCTCACTTTGGAGCATTTGCAGTTGGAGGTCCATGGAGTAATTCAGGAGGTTCTGAGCCAAGCCAATCATCCAGGCACATTCCTCAGGTCATAGTGAAGCTAACCAGATGGCTGCAGCTCATCTGTAACTCAAGAATCAACACCCTCCATGTTCACTTGAAGCTGAAATCGAGGGAGGACCATAGAGCAATTCAGGAGGATTCAAGCTCCAACAAGCATTCAGTTAGCATCATTGAGTCTCAGGGAAGCTATTGAGATCATTCATTCAAGCCCAGGTGCTCTCAATCATCCTCACGACCTCCATTTTCAGAGGTAAGTTCCTGAACCTCACTTCTCTAATTTAAGTACTCTTTGTGAAATAGCTCGATTCTATCTTGTTCAGCATCATCAGAGGATTGAAAACCCTCTATCATCATCCATTTATCTTGCAGTATAGTCATTTAATTTGATTTTGAAATTTTAGGGTTCTTCACGATTTCTGGTAAATTAGTTAGATGTAGTTAATATTAATTCATGTTAGTTACATATTTAGAATCGTGAGTGAATTTAGAGCAAGTTTCATGTTTACATCATTGCAAATGGTTGAGAGTTGAGAGAGTTTAGAAATTTGAATTGATGGAGCTTGAGGTTGAAGACGAAGATGGAGGGTGGCGCCATTTTTCAAATCTCTAAGCAAAGTTTGTTTTATTTTTAATGATAGGCATTCCCTTAACGACTGAACAAACTTGCCCTAGTGGCCTCCCATACGCCCTTAGTATCATCATGCCTCAAGTCTGGGGTTCGAATCCCCCTCGCCCCAGACTTTTTTGATTCTTTTATTTTTCAAGGATTTGCAACTTATTTTGAAACATAACCAAATGAAGGCAAGTCACTATCACCACACGCGCGTTGGCTCAGTGGTGTTTGTTTTGAGTGTGTGGCCTAGAGGGCGTGGGTTCAAACCCTCCAAGGGCCAAAACTATTTTTTTACACACAATTTCTTTCATTTTCTCACAAAACTTCACATATTTATTTAACCTATCAAATTAATTTATTTTCACTTCATTTTTCACACACTTATCATTTAATATACCTATTTTGTGAATAATCAAAAAAATCATAAAAATATTATGTATTTCTTGAATTTTAATTAGGTTTAAAATAGTATGTTTTAAGTGTTTTCTTAAATACTTTAATACATATTTTCACTTTGTTTTAACCTAAATCATTTTGTAAATAAAGTTCATGATAAAACCCTAATTGTTTAGGTCTTAATTAAGTAAAAAATCTTTATTTTTACTTTAATTAAGTTGACTTTTGTCAATTCTCAAAACTGTTTTCAATCTCTAATAAATCAAATGATTAGGGTTTTCAAACAACAAAACCTTGTATCATTCAAAATCATTTTCAATTGCTTTTACACCAGTACTGTAAAGTACTGGGCCTCTAATAGAGTGTAAGTCCCAAAAACCTTCTCTTCTTAGCTTGTTTTTCAAAACTGTATTTTCAAAATCTTCTTTCTGTTTTCAAAACATTCTTCTGGTATTTGAAGGGCATTATTCCCGGTGAAACTCTTCAGATACCTATGTGACCTTTGTCCATCTTCACTTCTTCTGTTTTCAAAAAACCATTAACTGTTTATCCTATATATTCAACTGTTATCCATCAATTACTGGTAAGGCTCTGTACATGCTTCTTCAATGGCCTCCACTCCATCCAGGTTAGGCTTTACAAGCTTTCAATTTACAGTCTTTATTTAAATTACTGTCAAATATAAACTGTACATATATTTGTTTAGAACTACGTTTGAGTATAAACCTTAGGACAGTTAAACTATATATATATTATAGGAATATGGCCTAGGATTGAGAATGTCTTCCCGGTGAAGGCTCTTTCCTAATTAGAGATCTGTAGTTCAAACCCCCAAGATGAATTATTCCCGGTGAAACATCTTGGTAAAAACCTTAGAATCCAAATAATAGGACACATCCACCGAAAGAGGAATTATTCCCGGTGAAACCTCTTACCCATTTGCTTAGAGCCAAAATAAGTTCAAAACCACATAGCTTTCTCTTGTGCTATAACAAGGACCCTCGATGACCCTCGATTAGCCTCCTCTTGGGCTTTGTACAAGGACCCACAGGCTTCTTAAAAGCATTTCCAGCTTCCTCTTGAGCTTGTATACAAGGACCCATCAGGTTTCTTATAAACATAGGAACAGGTCTTTAGTCACCTTTTAGCCTACCCTGGTGAGTTTCTTCCAATTTAAACCAGACTTTTAAACAAGCTAAGTTTGTCTCAATTTTGCATTGAGTACACCTTTTGGAATGAGAGACATGGACAGTCTCTGTCACCCTTATCTTCATCAATCTTCCTTAGCAGAGTCTAGGATCCATGTTTGATCATCCTCAGCATTGAGTCAGCCTTCATCTTGGGCTTTAAACAAGAAGTCTCCACTAGATAATCTTTCTGCCATTCATTTAACAAAATCCCCTGGAAAGGGTTAGCCTCCAACATCTGTCTAAAATAAAATCCCTGGAAAGGGTTAGCTTCCACACATTCCTTCATTTAACAAAATCCCCTGGAAAGGGTTAGCCTCCAACATCTGTCTAAAATAAAATCCCTGGAAAGGGTCAGCTTCCACACATTCCTTCATTTAACAAAATCCCCTGGAAAGGGTTAGCCTCCAACATCTGTCTAAAATGTCAAACCCCTGGAAAGGGTTAGCCTCCAAAGTCAATTAATAAAAAGTCAAATAATAAAAATTCATTTCTCTTAGGAGATAATTTCCCCAAAAGAGTCAAAACCCCTGGAAAGGGTCAGCCTCCAAAAACATGATAAAAGTCAGTCTTTTAATAGACAAATTCACCAGCTGAGTCAAAATCCCAGGAAAGGGTTAGCTTCCAAAGAAAAACAGTCTTTTTAATCTCCAGTAGAGTTAAAACCAACAAAAACAGTTAGCCTCAACCTTGGGCTTCATACAAGGCACCAAACAATAAAACTCCCCTGTCAAGAGTCAGCCTCAACCTTGGGCATTGTACAAGGCAGATAATAGAGTCTCCCCAGTGAGTTTCTTCATCATTCAGTAGCCACAACCTTGGGCTTTGTACAAGGCAGATAAACCATACTTTCATGTGTCAAAGATTCCTAACACTTAGGATCTTTCCCCATATAGTCATCCATACTCAATTCATTTATTTAAGAGTCCGCCACAACCTTGGGCTTTGTACAAGGCAGAAAATAATGTTTTTCATAGCTAGAGTCAGCCACAACCTTGGGCTTTGTACAAGGCACATAAATAGAGTCTCCCTCAGTAGAGTCAGCCTCAATTCTTGGCTTTGTACAGAACACCAAATAAAATCCATCAAATAAACACTCTCCAAATAGAGTCAGCCTCAATTCTGGGCTTTGTACAGAACACTAAAATACCCTGTAATTAATCCTCAATGAAGTCATCTCCCAGAGTCAATAATGTTAATTAATCAATCAAAAAGCCTCAAGCTTGGGCCTCATACAAGCCAGCTAAATTCAAATCTTTTATACAGTAGATAGACATAGCTTATCTCTATAGAGAGATATTTTTACTACTCTACCACATTCAAACAAACAAACATTTCAATTTCAATTTCAATCAAAGTCTCCCATTTAGGACTCTGAAAGACATGCTCTGGCACATCCCCAGACTTGTACACTTTCCCTAATTTGGACGAGCATCTTTCTTTCATTTAAGAGGCATCTGACTGGCATACTTGCACACACACAAGTAAGGTCCCCCTCTTGAATGAAATGAATTCAGTTATTCTGTCACTCTTTCAAAATGTTTGTGGTAGAATAGTACAAATACCTCTCTGTAGAGATGATTTCATGTCTCTTTACTGTAAACAGAGATTTAATTCGAAGCTTCAACCTTGAGCTTCAAGCAAGGCACCAAAAACAATTAATTTCCCTAGTTAGTTCCCCGAACTACATTAAGCTCTGACTTCCACTAGGGATATGTAGGCATGAGGTTCACAAGGAATCTCAGCGAGCTAATAAAATACCAAAAATAGTCAGTCTGTCTATCTGTCTGTCTCTTCAAATCAAATCAATTCCTTCTCCTAACACAAAGGAGAAACTTTCCCAATCATTAGCAGCAAACACAATCACAAATGACACAGAGAAGGTTCCTGTAGAGTACTACAGATATGTAGGGTGTTTAAACACTTCCCTATGTATAACCGACCTCCCGGACTCCAGAATTTCTAGTCTAGGTGAAATCCCCACACTTAGCAAACTCCTAGGGTTTAGTTGAGATCTTTTTTCCCCTTTCCTACTCGTAGGACCAATAAGAAAGTTCGTGTGATATCGTAGGAAGAACTGAAATAAAATTCATCCCACCACGGGCGCATTCTCCTTCCAAATTTCGCGTGAAGGGTATAGCGTGCCGTCCTCCCAAGTGAAACGAGGAGGTAAAAGAAAACGACACCACAGGGTGCTTCGCATTGTTTTTTAGCCGTCGACTGTGTTATAAGATTAGGTCTTGTTCTGTCTGATTTGGGTGATGAGATGGTTATCGATTTACCAGCAATGGGGTCGGTGACTACTTCTTTAGTTTGTGAGAATTGTCCGGTATCAATCTTCAGTAAGGACTTTGTAACACCCCTCTAATAACCCACGGCAGTTAAATAATTATTAATCAGAGTAAACATGCAAGAGGTGTCACAATTCATAAAATGAAGAAAACACACGTCGGTACATATCATGCATTCACTGAAACAATTGAAATTATAACTCATTAAATAAAATCATGTTTTACACAGCGGAATCAAAAAAAACACAGAGTCAACATTCATCATTAATGTATCCGACTCAACCAACAAAACCAATTAGAGTTATAATCAACTCAAAACAAACGTGTTCCCAGTGTTACATCTACCAGAGCATGACACCGACACTATAACTAAAAACCGACTTATGAGCTAATCCTCACCAAGTCGCGCCGCTATCCTCAATCTGAAATGACAACAAGTAAGGGTGAGTCTCATCACAGTTAACCAATGTTATTGCATCATAAATAATAACATATCATAGTTATATCATTCACCCAATTGTTTCATATTCAGACAAATCATCATTCACACATCCACAGATAAACAGACAGTCATCATATAACATATATCATCATGTTATGAGCAAATCATGCACATGTATGAAACTGACACTATGCATGTGGTACCAATCATCACCAGTGGAAATTGTCCACCGACCGATCTATCATCATCCAGATACGGCCCTGCCAGCACCAATTCCACACAATGGGAATTCTGCCCCTCACTGAATCCTCTCATCATCTAGGATTCAGCCCATGTTTATGAATGCATGCAACATATATATAACATACCTTGTCATCATACTATGAGTAGCATCATCTATACTCATTTCATCATCATCATCATCGTCATCAAGCATGTTCATATATACATTCACATCATTCAAATACAATTAAAACATCGGCAAACCACAGAATCACATCACAAGGTTTACACAGTCCCAAACACTATACAAAACAGGCATACCGATCGAAAGTTACACATCATTGAACTTTCCAGAAAAATCACAAAAACAGAAATTTGCACACACAGCGTCCATACGCGTATCATGATGCCCATACGCATCCATACGCGTATCACTATGTCCCATACGCGTATCATACGCATTTCACCAGAACTCAAAATGGCCTAGAAACCAACCCATACGCGTATCAGCCTTGCCATACGCGTATCACCAGAATAATTTTCCTCTTTCAAAACTCCCATACGCGTATGAGCATCCTCATACGCTCCCATAGGCCAATCACCAGCACAAGTACTTTGGGACAGGGCAGCTGCGTATCATACGCGTATAGCCCCTTGGGAGTGTCCCCCATACGCGTATGACCTCATCCCATACGCGTATGGCACTATTTCATACGCGAAACACCAGAAAAATTGCCCAGAACTTGCAACTTCGTAACAGTCCAAAACCCACTCGTTTCTACTCATACCAGTCCACGATTTTGAGTCTTAAAACCAGAAAAATCACATCTAAACAGCATACGAATTCGTCCATAACCATAGTATATGATCCCATAATCAATTTCATTCATCATACCCTAAATCTATCAGTTATTAGGGATTAACAGTCCAAATTCAATGATGAACACATATGAAAATTCAGAATATAGAATCAATGGATCCAATCATACTCCTAATCCATACTATCACCCATAATACGATAAAAGAGATTAAACGGAGAGTCTCCCCTTACCTCAGATAAAAGTCTTGGTTCTTGGTCTCTCCCTCTACAGTTCTCCTTCACGTTCCTTGTTCCCAATTCTGTTCTTTCACGTTCTTTTTTTCTTTCCCAATTCCCAATTCCCAATTCTGATTATTTTATGAAAAATAATATTAAATTAGTAAGGGCTTTACTACACCACACCCCCTTCTTCTTACTAACCTCACACATGGCACAAATGCCATCAACCATCATTTTCCCATTATTTTCATAAAATCCATAATAATAATAATTATTAATCTAATATTCAAATTAAATTAAAAAAATTAAAATTATACGGGTGTTACAACTCTCCCCCACTAAAAGAGTTTTCGTCCTCGAAAACATACCTTAGGTAAAGAGCTCTGGATAAGAATCCTTCATCTGACTCTCTAGCTCCCAGGTAACATTTCCCCCAGCAGGTCCTCCCCAAGCTACTCTGACTAAAGCCATTTCCTTGCCACGCAATTGCTTCAGCCTTCGATCCTCAATCCTCACAGGTAAAGTCTCAACCGTCAAGTTATCTTTCACCTGTATATCATCTACTTGGATCACATGGGACGGATCTGAAATGTATTTCCTCAACTGAGACACATGAAATACATCATGCAAATTTGCAAGCATCGGCGGTAAAGCGATATGATAAGCCACTTCTCCCACTCTTTCAGAAATTTGGAATGGTCCGATAAAACGCGGAGTCAAATTCTTCGACTTCAATGCCCGACCAATCCCTGTCATAGGAGTAACTCTCATAAACACATGATCTCCCTCTTGAAACTCAAGTGTTTTCCTCCTCTTGTCATGATAACTCTTCTGACGACTCTGAGAAGCTTTCATCTTCTCATGAATCATTTTAATCTTCTCTGTAGTCTGTTGCACAATTTCTGGACCAATCACAACACTCTCACCAGATTCGTACCAACACAACGGCGTCATACATCTCCTACCATACAAAGCCTCAAACGGAGCCATACCGATACTCGAATGATAACTGTTGTTGTAGGTAAACTCAATCAAAGGCAGATAACTATCCCAAGTACCTCCTTTTTCTAACACACAAGCACGCAACAAATCCTCTAACGACTGAATCGTCCTCTCAGTCTGTCCATCAGTCTGCGGATGATAAGCAGAACTCAGTCTCAGCTTAGTACCCAAAGCTTTCTGCAAACCTTCCCAGAACTTAGATGTAAACCTCGGATCTCTGTCTGAAACGATACTTGAAGGAATACCATGTAGACTAACTATCTTCTCAATATACAACTGAGCTAGCTTCTCCATCGGATAATCCATTCTCACCGGTATAAAATGTGCAGACTTCGTCAACCTGTCTACCACGACCCAGATAGCTTCACAATTTCTGACAGTTCTCGGTAAGCCCGACATAAAATCCATTGATATGCTATCCCACTTCCACTCAGGAATAAAAATCGGTTGCATAAACCCAGATGGTTTCTGATGCTCAATCTTTGACTTTTGGCAAGTCAAACAAGAGTACACAAACTCAGCAATCTCCTTCTTCATTCCAGGCCACCAAAACAACTTTTTCAAATCATGATACATCTTGGTAGCACCAGGATGAATACTCAACCCACTACGGTGTCCTTCTTCCAAAATACGTTTTCGAAGTTCATCAACATCAGGAACACAAACTCTGTCACCAAACTTCAGTATACCATTCTCATCCACTCTGAATTCACCACTCTTTCCTTGGTTAATCAAAGTCAACTTATCAATCAATCCAACATCAGCTTTCTGACCTTCTCTGATTTCTTCGAGAATACCGCTAGTCAACTTCAGCATACCCAATTTAACACTAGTAGGAGTACTTTCGCACACTAAACGCAAGTCTCTGAATTGTTCAATCAAGTCCAATTCCTTCACCATTAGCTTAGACATATGCAAGGTCTTCCTACTCAATGCATCAGCAACCACGTTTGCCTTACCCGGATGGTTATTCAAACCAAAATCATAATCTTTCAGAAATTCTAACCACCTTCTCTGTCTCATATTCAGCTCTTTCTGATCGAAGAGATACTTCAGGCTTTTATGGTTACTGAATACCTCAAATCTCGAACCATACAAATAGTGTCGCCACAACTTCAAAACAAACACCACAGCTGCCAACTCCAAATCATGAGTCGGATAATTCCTTTCATGCACTTTGAGTTGTCTCGACGCATAAGCGACCACTTGTTGATTCTGCATCAATACACCACCTAAACCCATCAGTGATGCGTCACAATAAACCACAAATGATTCTGTCGGATTCGGCAAAACCAAAATAGGAGCACTAGTCAACCTCCTCTTCAACTCTTGGAATCCTTCTTCACACTTGGCATCCCATATAAAGGCTTGTCCCTTCCTGGTCAGTTTAGTTAACGGTAATGCTAACTTTGAAAATCCTTCAATGAACTTTCTGTAATAACCTGCGAGACCAAGAAAACTACGAATCTCTGATACTGACTTCGGAGCTTCCCACTGGGACACAGCTTCTATCTTTGTAGGGTCCACAGCAATACCATCCTTAGAAATCACATGTCCAAGAAAACTGACTTCTTCTAACCAAAATTCACACTTCGACAGTTTGGCAAAAAGTTGCTTCTCTTTCAACAATTCTAACACAGTTCTGAGATGCTCTGCATGTTCCTCCTCATTCTTAGAATATATCAGGATATCATCTATAAACACCACCACGAACTTATCGAGATAAGGATGGAAGATCCTGTTCATATATTCCATAAAAACACCGGGTGCATTAGTAACCCAAAACGGCATTACAGAATACTCATAATGTCCATACCTCGTTCTAAAAGCAGTCTTCTGAATATCGTCATCTTTCACACGTATCTAATGATACCCTGACCTCAGATCAATCTTACTAAATACACGTGCTCCAACCAACTGATCCATCAAATCATCAATCCTCGGTAATGGATACCGATTCTTGATAGTAACCTTGTTCAATTGTCTGTAGTCTACACACAGCCTCATTGAACCCTCTTTCTTCTTTACCAGTAACACAGGCGCACCCCACGGCGAAACACTAGGATGAATAAATTTCTTCTCAAGCAATTCCTCTAACTGTTTCTTCAATTCAGCCAATTCAGACGGTGACATACGGTACGGTGCCATCGACACTGGACTAGTTCCCGGAACCAATTCAATAGAAAACTCCACTTCTCTTTCCGGTGGTAATTCATTCACATCTTCTGGAAAAACTTCTGGAAATTCACACACTACTGGTAATTCGCTATCCGCCACCTTCTCCTTCACATTCATCAATGCGAACAACATAAACACTGTTGCACCATCTCCGATAGCTTCATTCACTTGTCTAGCTGTCATTTCCAGATCATCCTTACTAACCTCTTCAGGAAAAATTACCGTCTTCGCAAAACAGTTTATATGAACACGGTTGAACTCCAACCAGTTCATTCCCAGGATTACATCGAGTTGTTTCAACGGAAGGCACACTAAGTCCATCCCGAATTCCCTACCAAAAATGTCAACCGGACAATTCAAGCATGCGGACGAAGTAGTTACTGAACCCGACGCATGAGTGTCAATCACCATACTTCCGTTTATATCAGATATCTCAAGATTTAACCTCATAGCACAATCCAAGGAAATAAAAGAATGAGTTGCTCTAGTATCAATAATTGCAACTAAAGGGGTGCCATGAATGAAACACGTACCTTTAATCAACCTGTCCTCTGGAGTAGTCTCTGATCCGGTCAAAGCAAAAACCTTTCCTCCTGATTGGTTCTTCTTTGGCTTAGGACAATTAGGACTGATGTGACCTTCTTCTCCACAGTTGTAACAAGTCACAACCCTCTTCTTGCAGTCAGCAGCAATATGACCCACTTGGTCACACTTGTAACACTTCTTCTGATCAACCTTACATTCATTCCTACGATGTCCCATCTCACCACAATTGTAACACCTGATACGAGCACTGGAATCTCCCCCACTGGGTTTCTTCCAATCAACAGGTTTACCTCTACCATATGGCTTACCTCTATCCATATGTTTCTTCCCTTTTCTGTCAACCAACTCGCGAGAGTGAGATGACCTCAGCTTGATTTATCTTCTTCAAAAATCCTGCTACAATCTACCAGATCAACAAACCTCCGGATTCTCTGGTACCTGATACCCTGCTTGATCTCATCACGAAGACCATTCTCAAATTTGACATATTTCGAGAACTCACTGGCTTCGTCATCATTGTAGTGCACATAGTACCTTGCCAGTTCCACAAACTTGGCAGCATACTCCGGTACTGACATATTGCCTTGAACCAGTGCCAGAAATTTAACTTCCTTTCTTCCCCTGACATCTTCAGGAAAATACCTCCTCATAAATTCTCTCCTGAATACAGTCCAGGTAATTGTTGTACCATCAGCATCCAGCTCAGCTCTGGTTGACATCCACCAGTCATCAGCTTCTTCGGATAACATGTGAGTGCCATATCTCACCTTGAGATCCTCAGCACAGTCAATGACTCTGAAAATCCTCTCGATCTCCTTAAGCCATTTCTGAGCACCCTCAGGATCATGCGTGCCCTTGAACAATGGAGGATTGTTCCTCTGGAAACTGTTCAGTTGTCTGTCAGCACCAATCGCAGCTCCATTGGCATTCCCTCCTAGCACACCAGCAATCATGCCCAGAGCCTCAGCAATAGCATCGTCTTTTCTTCCTCCTCTTCCAGCCATTGTTCTGCTTAACACAAACAACCTAATCAGAACAAAAGTATCGACAAATAGCTCGTATTAGTCGCATACACAGAAGGACTGACACTAAGACTCTGGTCACAACGACCGACTATGCTCTAATACCACTATTGTAACACCCCTCTAATAACCCACGGCAGTTAAATAATTATTAATCAGAGTAAACATGCAAGAGGTGTCACAATTCATAAAATGAAGAAAACACACGTCGGTACATATCATGCATTCACTGAAACAATTGAAATTATAACTCATTAAATAAAATCATGTTTTACACAGCGGAATCAAAAAAAACACAGAGTCAACATTCATCATTAATGTATCCGACTCAACCAACAAAACCAATTAGAGTTATAATCAACTCAAAACAAACGTGTTCCCAGTGTTACATCTACCAGAGCATGACACCGACACTATAACTAAAAACCGACTTATGAGCTAATCCTCACCAAGTCGCGCCGCTATCCTCAATCTGAAATGACAACAAGTAAGGGTGAGTCTCATCACAGTTAACCAATGTTATTGCATCATAAATAATAACATATCATAGTTATATCATTAACCCAATTGTTTCATATTCAGACAAATCATCATTCACACATCCACAGATAAACAGACAGTTATCATATAACATATATCATCATGTTATGAGAAAATCATGCACATGTATGAAACTGACACTATGCATGTGGTACCAATCATCACCAGTGGAAATCGTCCACCGACCGATCTATCATCATCCAGATACGGCCCTGCCAGCACCAATTCCACACAATGGGAATTCTGCCCCTCACTGAATCCTCTCATCATCTAGGATTCAGCCCATGTTTATGAATGCATGCAACATATATATAACATACCTTGTCATCATACTATGAGTAGCATCATCTATACTCATTTCATCATCATCATCATCATCGTCATCAAGCATGTTCATATATACATTCACATCATTCAAATACAATTAAAACATCGGCAAACCACAGAATCACATCACAAGGTTTACACAGTCCCAAACAATATACAAAACAGGCATACCGATCGAAAGTTACACATCATTGAACTTTCCAGAAAAATCACAAAAACAGAAATTTGCACACACAGCGTCCATACGCGTATCATGATGCCCATACGCATCCATACGCGTATCACTATGTCCCATACGCGTATCATACGCATTTCACCAGAACTCAAAATGGCCTAGAAATCAACCCATACGCGTATCAGCCTTGCCATACGCGTATCACCAGAATAATTTTCCTCTTTCAAAACTCCCATACGCGTATGAGCATCCTCATACGCTCCCATACGCCAATCACCAGCACAAGTACTTTGGGACAGGGCAGCTGCGTATCATACGCATATAGCCCCTTGGGAGTGTTCCCCATACGCGTATGACCTCATCCCATACGCGTATGGCACTGTTTCATACGCGAAACACCAGAAAAATTGCCCAGAACCTGCAACTTCGTAACAGTCCAAAACCCACTCGTTTCTACTCATACCAGTCCACGATTTTGAGTCTAAAAACCAAAAAAATCACATCTAAACAGCATACGAACTCGTCCATAACCATAGTATATGATCCCATAATCAATTTCATTCATCATACCCTAAATCTATCAGTTATTAGGGATTAACAGTCCAAATTCAATGATGAACACAGATGAAAATTCAGAATATAGAATCAATGGATCCAATCATACTCCTAATCCATACTATCACCCATAATACGATAAAAGAGATTAAACGGAGAGTCTCCCCTTACCTCAGATAAAAGTCTTGGTTCTTGGTCTCTCCCTCTACAGTTCTCCTTCACGTTCCTTGTTCCCAATTCTGTTCTTTCACGTTCTTTCTTTCTTTCACGATTGGTAAAGGAATGAAGCTAAGCTCATACACCTGAGTTTGAACCAGGTGTGAGACATTTTTATTTTTCTAATGAATTGCTCACAAATTCCATGTAGCTCCCTAGGCAAGATTACGGTGCACCTTCAAGTATCAACCAGAGGATCTTCCATGGGTATGGATCCAACGCTCCAAAACTTATTGTCATACCCCAAAATTTTCCCATCTCATTTCATCTTCAAAGGTTCAAGGTTCAATTGTTAAACTCAAATCACTCTCTCCTCATCAAAGGGTTTTCAAATTAGGGTTCTTGGATTTTCTAAGGAGAAAAGATGTATCAAGGGTTCCAATGGATTTCATATGGTTTATTAGGGTCCAAGGTATCTCAATGTCAAAAGTCAAGATTCAATTCCAAGGATTACTCATTCAAATGCTCAGATGATCCATAGTCGACTAGTTTGACCTAAAAGTCAACTATAGTCAAAATATAGTTAAACTTCAAGACTTTTGGTCAACATCAATTATTTGAGGTTATATCCATCATTTGATCAAAGGTTGATCATAATTCATTAATAAAAACTCATAAATGAACAAAGTTAAAGGTTCAAATTAGGGTTTTTTAACTAAAAAGTCAACTCAACTTTGACTGGGCATAACTCTCATACTTTATCAGAATTTGCCCAACAAAAGATCATTATGAAGGAAATGGGATTCTCTACAACTTCATCTCCCACATGCCAAGGCCAGAAATGCTTCATTTGGGAGATATGGTACAAAAGATTATAGGTCATTTTCAAAAGTCAACCAAAATCAGTTTTTAGTCAAAGGGCATATCATCAAGATAAAATCTCAAAATGAAAAAATATCTTCCAAAGTGGCTTGAAGAGGACATCTTGAGGTTTCCAAAAATTCATAGAACTCTGCCATATCTTAAAAATTGAGGGAGATATGCCTTGTCGAAGATGGGCAATTTTGGAGGCAAAACGTGAAATAAAAGTGGTGCAAATTGGAGTTTCTTGGAAATGGGCCTAACTTTTTAAGCTTTAATCTTGGTCCACAAGTTATCTAAGTTATCAAAACCAATTTCCACAAATTAATGAATTTTATTTGATTTTATATGGCTTTTTATTCATTTAAATAATGATTAAAACTTCTATAAATCAATGGAAAATCAAATATTTGGCTATGGGCTTTATAATTATCCCTTCCAATCAACATTTAATCAATATTATCAAGCAAATTTCGTGAACAAATGATTGGTATAAGATTGGTGCAAATTTGGCCAATTTTGGAAAGAAAAAAATCGAGAATCAATCAAATCTCATCCAATCTTTTCTTTTGCAAACAAAGCCAAGTATTAACCCTAATAAGGCCCTGTATATAAAGGAATACATTCAAAATAGAAAGGGTTTTTTTTTTGGCAGCCAAGAGCTAGGGTTCACATACTACAAAAACTCAAGGAACTAGGGCAATTGAAAAGGGTTCTTGCAGTCACTTTCACGGGATTCCAAGCACTCAGTCCTGTTTCTGAGCATTCCTAGAGCCAAGCCAAATGCTTACACGATTTCAAAACGCCGCAAGAACCGCAATCCCAGGGCCGCTAGAGGTAAGGCTATCAAGGTTTCGAACTCATAGATTTACGCCTTTCCAATCGATTTGATATGCATAAATATGTTCATGAGTTTAATTAGAACAATTCTAACATAGCACATGTGAAGGTTAGGCCCTGAATTGGAGAGTGCCATTGTTAGGGCACCAAAACCTCTCGCTTTCGTTTACATAGTTACAGGCCTTTTTTCTCCAAACCAATGATTCCATTGAACTCGTGGCATGAGGTTTAGTGGATCTGGGTTAGTTTCCACTTCATTTTCGTGTTGTTCTGCTGGTTTGTGATTGTTCGTCGTCGGAGAAGGTGGGAAAGACCACCGCGAACGCAGGTTGGTAATTGCGGAGGAGAACGAAGGTATGTGTGGCGTATTCCATCATCATCATTGGTCAGTCAAACATGAGATGACCTTTCCTCTTCTCTTGATTGGTTGGTCGCACCACTGTGGGTCCCAGTCTGAACTTGTCTTTGACTTTCACCATTCACAGGTTTTTTTATATATTATTTTATTCAAGAAATTATACATCAGCTAAAATGGTGCAGCAGGATTGGTAAAAGGAAACGTGTTCTAACCAAATAGGGGTCGGTTCGATCTCCTCATATTGCATATTATTTTTCAGAGTTTTTTCTTAACGAATCATGTGCAGGATGGGCTTTAATAACTACGGTGCATCCTCATCTCACAGCCACCAGATCTCAGCCAGAGATAATCCAACGCCTAGGAAGATGCATGCATACCATGGATGTTCAAAGACCAGCAACACAGGATTGGTGCCAGTTTTTTTTTATATTATTTATTTATTTATTTAAATGTTTAGATTAAATATTAATTAATATTGTTTAATATAATTGATTTATTTAATTAGGATTAGAATATAATTAGGATTAGGGCCCGATTATTTCGATTATTCGATTTAATTAATTTAATCAACTTTAATGGTAAATATCACAAAAACCCTAGGAGTGTGTGATCAAAGAATTAGGGTTTTCCCAATCCCACTGGCCATTTGGCCAAAATATTAGGATTTTATTTATTATTCGTTTCGACTGAATTAATTGGTCGTGATGGTTAATAATCAATTATTTAATTAATTAAATCCAAATAAGGTTTTATGTTGCTAAAAGGTTTTAACCATCTTATTGGTTATGATGATTAGCATTTTTCCTCTTTATCAATTCGTTATTATTTGTAGTCGAATCTATTGTTTGTGAGGAGTAACGATAAATTAATAAATCAATTTTTAAAATACATTTATTTGCTATTAGTGATAATCGAATCTATCAATTAGAATTGTTAGCAATCCTTTATAAATCTGTTAATTATGGTGATCAAACCTATTGATCGTTGCGATTAATAGAGCAAATTAAATCATGGTTGTACGCCAAATCTTAAAACATTCTTTCATCTTCAAACTACGGATTTTCATCACTTCGATAAGGTAATTCAAAATACATTGCAAACCACAAATTTCAAAACTACGATAAGGTAACTCAAAATACCTTCAAACAACTTCATATCGAATCTAAGGCGTACAATCCTGTCCCGAACTACGTAGACTCTGATCCTCCATAAGGAGATACGTAGGCACTTGGCAACAAGGCGAATCCCCTTCCCCAAAACCTCATTTCGTTCAAATCTCACTTTTCACCCTCTTCATTTCTTTAGCTATTAAACCTCAACTTTTAGCCAAAAACCTTCGCCTTTAAATTCAAAACCTTAGGACAGGGTTAAGGGTGCCTAACACCTTCCATTGACCCGAATATAATAACTTACCCATAATTTTCTTAACTGCGTAGGGTTTCTTATTCGCCCTGGTAGAATAGGTGGCGACTCTAAAAGCTAATTTTTAGGGCAGGTTGCCACAGCTGGCGACTCTACTGGGGATAACTATAATGGTGAATATTATGCTCCTAGGTTTTGACAGGGTTTAGGTTTTTGGTTAATTATTCAGGTTTGTGGTTAACTATTAGGGTTTGGCTAATTTGCCAAGGTTAGGGTTTTGGATTAGGATTTAGGTTTTTTCTTTTATTTTTATATTTAAATATTTAAATTTATTTATTTATTTATTTTCAGTTTCATTTATTTACAGCAAATTAATTAAATATTTGTTTATTTGAATATTGGTTATTTTATTGCATTTTTTGGGTTATATAAAAATTGCGTTAAAACATAAGTGTGGGAATTATCCTTAAGATCAGGGGGGACTTGCATCGCCTACGAGTCTTATTGATAATTCCAATCAGAGTGGGTTGAATATCCAGAAATGTCCAAAACGAGGCTTGACTTTGTTGAGGGCAGGACTTGGTATTTGGCTGATCTCTTGAGAACCTGCCCCTAAAACTCGAACCTCATAGGCAAATGAGTTGTTCTAAAATCCAAAGAGACAGAAAGTATCAGAGGCTACGAACGGCCCCATGAGACCCTTGTTAGAACATACCCATGGGAAGGGTAGACCCCCTAAGCAGTCATGCCGAACCTATGAACTTAGGGCTTATATGCTTATGTGTATATTATAGGTTTGCAATTTATATACTGCAGATAGTTGAGTTTCAATTTTGCAGGTCTTCATATGCGTTCCCTAGCCTGTAGGGATTTTGTTTCAAGATCATGTCCTTCCCACGAAGGACATCTCCATTTGTGCACGTCAATTGGTCTCTCGATGGCCATGAGACCTAGTGGCTGTCTTGAACAGTCACCCTGAGCCTATATCTACGCATTCCCTAGCCAGTAGGGATTCTACTTCTAAGGTCGCATTCTTCAAACGAGGGATAACTTCGTTAGCATACTTCAATTGGCCTCTCGATGGCCATGAGATCCAGTGTCTGTCTTGAACGGTCACCCCATGCTTGCTCTTGCGTACCCCTAGCTCGTAAGGTTTGGATTTCCATTTGTACATCATTAATCCCTAGCCAGTAGGGATTTCACTTCGTTCAATACCGTCCTTAGATAGGTTGTCTTCCGCACAGAGAACCTTCCCACGAGGGACAACTTCATTGGTACACATCGAACAACCTCTCGATGGCCATGAGATTTGGTGACTGTCTCGAACGGTCACCAGCCGCTACCTTCCGCGTACTCCTTAATCTAAGGGATTTTCATCGGCATGTAGTTTGCAAGGATTTCTCTAGGGTCTAATGTCACCTCAAAATCCGCATAGGCTATTTTCATATCCCAAAATTTTCCCATCTCATTTCTCCTATTCAAGCTCATTCCAAAGTTCAAGACTCAAAGACACACTCTCCTAGATAATGGCTCAATGAACTAAGGTTTTGAATTCTCTAAAGAAAATCAATGAATCAAAGTCTCTAACGGATTTCATATGGTTTATGATGTTTCAAACTATATGGTAAAATACAAGCTTCAACTCCAAGGATTTCCCAGTCAATTACTCAGAAAGTCAACAGTCGACTAGTTTGACCTAAATGTCAATTGTGGTCAAAATATAGTTAAAATTCCTGATTTTTTGCCAACAACCATATTTTGAAGTATCATTAATCATTTGATCAAGGATTGATCTTGATTCATCAAGGAAAGTTCAGAAATCAACAAAACATAAAGTTTTTAAATTAGGATTTTTGACTTAAAGTTAACTAAACTTTGACCAGCCATAACTTCCACATGGAACATCATATATTTCCCATCCAAAGCTCAATTTGAAGGAAATTTCCCATAAAACTTTGTCTCTCACAAGCCAAGTCAAAAAATGCTTCATTTCAGAGATATGGATCAAAAGATTATAGGTCCCTTTGAAAGTCAACCAAAAGCAGTTTTTTGTCAAAGCCCATATCATCAAGATAAAATATTCAAATGGAAAAAAGCTTCCAAAGTGGCTTGTACAGGACATCTTGAGGTTTCCAAAAAGTCCTAGAACTCCTCCATAGCTTAAAAATTGAAGGAGAATTGCCTTGTTGAAGTTGGACAATTTTAAAGGGAAAAATGTGAAATAAAAGGTTTCCAAATGACTTTTTTGCAGATAGGCCCATGACTTTAAGATCCAATTTTGCTATAAAAGTTATCTAGAAGCTCCAATCTGAAAGCCACGAAAAAATGATAGATATATGATTTTATTTGAATTTTTATTCATTAAAATCATGGATTTAAGTCAAATATTTTGAAAAAAAATTGAAAGGATTTGATTTGTTTCCAATATCAATTATAATCAATCATGTAAATATCCAATATTCACTATCAAATTCGTGCAAGAGTTAATTGTTTGGAAAAGATTGGATTTGGCTCAATAATAGAAAATTTCAAAATCAATTTCCAATCAAATTTGCAAAGATTGATTCTAAGAGATTTTCTTCACAATTGTTGACCTAAAACCTTCCATTATATAAACACAACCACTGCAGACCCCTGGGACACGATTTTCTGGCCATTAGAACCCTAAACCGAGTTTGCAAAAATCAAGAAAATTCCAAGATCCAATTTTCAGTCGCAGAGCAATTCAAGGAGATCTAAAGAGTCAGAGGCCTTCCTTGTGTTCCCCTGAAGTTATCCAGATTATCTCCAAGCCCTTTCTGGTCCAAAATCATCATCAATCATTCACGGTTTGCACATTCCTATTCTTGCTCGATTTCCATGATTTATGCATCCTAAACAATTTTTGCTTGCATATTTGTGTTCTATGTGATGTTATAATGAATTCTGGATGTTTAATCATGTTTATGTGCTGTTATGAGCAAACCACCATGTTAGGGTTCATAAGCTTCAAATTAGGGCTTTTTATTTTAGGACGAATTAGGGCGTGATATTACTACAGGTGTGTTCGTGAGACCAACACGAGCACGAATATGGTCTTCTCTTTTATTTTTGATGCTTGTAGGAGGTTTTAGCAATTGACAGGTGTAGAAGGCTCATGTTTCTATAGCGCTTCTGTAAAAAGCGCTGTAAAAAAGCATTCTGAAATTCTCAAGGAAGAAGACGATTACGTGTCTCCTCCGGATTGGTCCCTCACCCACGTGCAGAAATTTTAAAAGCTGGAGGATTCAGTGCGTATTGGTCCATACGCGTACGGTGGGTCTCATCTTGCCAACCCTCAGATCTTCATGCTGTTCAATCCAACGCGTGCAGAGACACAGGTCCATCATGGACCTTCCAGGCCTTACCACACCTAATCAAAATGCTAAGTTTCCAAAAAAAATTATTTTTTATTACATAAATCCTTTTTTTGTTTATATTCTTTTCTTTTTTTCCTCTTTCTATTAATTTCTCTTTATTTATTTTTTCTTATTTGTTTAAACAAATTAATGTTTATATAATATTTGTAATATTTTTATAATTATCTATATTTAATCGAAAAACTCGATTTTCTTCATAATTCTTTAATTTTAATTTTATTTGTTTATACGTTTAATTGATTAAAATATTAGGTTTAACCCTATAATTATTAGATTTTATTTTGATTTATCTATTTAATCTAACTTTCAATTTCATTAACCTTTTAGGGTTTGTTTAACATCATTTATTTATTTTTTATTTGCCTTTTTGGGTTAAAATAGGGTTTGTACCAATAGTCGACGAATCTGTAATGCACTAACATTTCTCTTCTTCGTGGCTAATTTTCAGGGTTAACCAGATCGATTAAAGCTCAAACCTTGTGCTAACCCTAAACTTATCATCTATTTAATTATTTCTTTTTTTGTGGTTTGCCTATAAACCTTTTTTTGCCTTATTATGTAACTGTTTCGAGGTTGTAATAGTAATTAGGGTTTAATTTTGTTGCTTTACTTTCTGTATGATTAACTGCGTGGTTAGTAATCTTAGGGAGTGCAAGCCTTGAATTAACATAGCTCACTAATTATAAGATAATATATCTGAATTAACCACGTGATTGTGCACCCACACACCTTTAAGGGTAACCCCTCCTGTTGCCTTGCTTATTACAGAATAGTCAAGTCCCTCGGATACGAGGATGCCTCAGCAAATGTTGCCCTTAGTTCATTCTCATCACTAAAGATCATAAGTCCCTTCGATGTTGTCTTCGGTTATATGATCTCGTCCCTCGAGGTTGCCTACGATATGATGATGATAGTCCCTTTCGATTGCTGAGGTAATTGGTTGCCTAAAATGACCATTTTATCCTTCCCTTAGACTACCTGCCCTCTTTATGGCAGGGTCAGTCTTATAACGAACGATAACTTCGATGACCCTTCAACCTCCAATAAAAGGACTTCCTACCCTCTTATGGTATGGATAGCCCTGAAAGGCTAAAAGAACCTTTTTTTATTTTAAGAGTAATTACCTCCTAATTGCTTGCTCTGGTTTAAATCTATTTTACCCTTTTATCAAAAACCTTCAAAAAAGGCTACGCTTATTTACAAGCTAAAGTCCTTATTCAAATGCTTTTTTTCTATACATTTCTAAACTTTAGAAAACAAATGAGCTAAGCAATTAAGAGCCCATGGAAAACCATGGATACAAAGGGTGCCTTAAACCTTCCCTTTGTATAAATTACCCCCCGAAATCAAAATCTTTTTAAAAGGTCTTTTTCTGTTCTTTTAGCATTTCTATTAAACTGGATAAAATAAAAGTCGGTGGCGACTCTTGCTTACCGCGATATTTCTTTAAAGTCAGTTCACCGTATTACAGAACTGGCGACTCTGCTGGGGATTTTTCGAATAAAAGAGGGGTTACCTTAAAAGTTTAGGATCACTTAAATGTTTTCTATTGTTTGCTTTGCTTGCTTTATTTTTCAGGGTTGTTTTGGGAATTGAATAAAGGACGAATCCTACACCCGGATTCAAGTACACCTAAGATAGGAAGTGGCATAGTCATGGCGACCTCCTTCATGTATGTGGAGGATTGGTCAATATGAGAGTTCACGCTTAAGTTAGGCCTCTATGGGTGTTTGCATGCTTCCCTTGTATGAGGGAGGTTCGTGCGGATATCTGTGGGTGAGTCGGAGCTTAAGGACCTTTAGTCACCTTTAACCCATCTTTACTTTTAGGAACGTAGTGGGGGGACTACTCTTGATGTATGTTGAGAGCATAGTCCCTACCCGATACTACAGCTCAGATAGGTTCTTTCTCAAAGTATTGCATGGTATGTATGTATCATGTTTGAGGGTGCTTTAGAAGGGCTGACAATTCTGGGTAACTCGGTAGAACCCGTCGCTGATATCATCCTTATCCTTAGAAGTACCTTTGGGGAAGGGTAGTTACCTAGTCAGACTCCATGCAAGCCTTTAAACTCAAGGACTCTTGTGTGACTTGTTTGTTATCTAATCACATGATTTCCTTGCAGGTTTTGATTGTAGGACATACTTGTCCTCATTACCCTGTGCTTTTCCTAATGCATTGCATCCGCATAACATCATGACATCATGACATCATAACATTGCATGTTTACTAATGCTTCCAAGGATCTTAGGGATTTAGGGCGCACGATTCAAGGTGCTCTTATCAAGGACGAAATTCCTATCTAGGGGCAAAAGGATTTACTTTCCTCTGGCCATTTGTCTTCCAAATCAGAGACACGATACCTATCAAGGGGTAAGAGGATTTATTTTCCTCTAGCCATGTGCCTTCAAATTCAGAAGTATCCCGAATTAAAGGCGATGACCCACTCGAAATGGTGAGTTTGATTCTCAAAGAAGGACGTTCCAAGACAAAAGTCAAAATTCTTCAGACGAAGCTTTGATTGGTTCAATGTCTAAATATCACAAACTAAATTTCCGAAAGATCCTTGAAAGCTTTGCATTTGCATTCATAACATCGCATAGCAGGTTTCTTACAATAGGTCTCTCATCCTTCCTCGCTGTTTATTTCAGCAACATGGATCTCGAGCAATCAGTCAAAAATCTTCAGGCTCAGAACAACCAGTTCCAAGAGATGATCTTTAACTTGGCCAAGGGGCAAGAAGAATTAAAGACACTTCTGATCAAGAAGGAGAAGAGTCAACATAAGCAGCAAGGTAGTCCAGATAATCGGAGATTCAAACCTAAGCGATCATTTACTCTGTTACACATGTCGCTTTCTCAAGTTCTGCAACAACTGATCAATCAGAACTTGATAACTCTATTGCCTCCATATCCATTTCCTACCAATCACACTTCTGGGTATAAGTACCATGCGAGATGTGCTTATCGTTCGAATAGTCCTGGTCATGATACAGAGGATTGTTGGCAATTGAATCACAAGATTCAAGACCTCATCGATGACAAAATCATTGACTTCAACCAACAGGTTGGGGGAGTTCTGATCTCCACAGCAGCATCACAACAACAATGTAAACATAGCGCGCCTAAAAGATAATTCACAAAGATCAACATGACTTTGGCTGAAGCGTTACAACAGGTGCTGAAGAAAGGGCTAATTAACTTGAGGGATCCTCTTCGGAATCCTAACACTTTGTCTCATCAGTATAATCCTAATGCGAGATGTGCTTATCACTCCGAAAACATTGGACATAACACTAATGATTGCTGGCTATTGAGGAATAAGATCTAAGACATGATCGATGCTGGTGAAATTGAATTCAACCATCCCAAGACTCCTATAGTTATCACTACTCCCATGCCTAATCACGATAAGACTGATTAATGTCTAGAAGGATGAAATTTTAATCGTTAGACTTATTCTCTTGTGTAACTTCTATTCTGTTCATTTAAACATTCGACTTATGATAGACATTATCTGTTTTAATAATCATCATCAGTGCATTGCATATGTTTGTCTTGAATAAATCATTTCACTATCACTCATTTTAAATTATGTCTTTACTTTTCATATGTTTGTGATATTCAACTCTTGCTAAGCTATAAGCCTTTTAAGGGAGGATGACGAAAACGATACCGCCACCTCATACAGTATGCTTTTGAGCGGACTATGCTGACGATGTACATGCATTGTTTCAATTCCTAAACAGTGGAGATATAAGGATGTTCATCCCTCGTAAACCCTTTTGAGCCTAAGGAGTAGAAGTTTTCTTTCATATGCAATTTAAAACCTCAAACATAACCTGGGGCAGGGTAGTTACTCAGTTAACTCAATTATACTAGCCGTTAATACGCAAATAATGATGGGTTCCCGTGACTATTAAGTCAGACAGTCAATATCCATCAAAAATAAGAAGAAAAATCTCTTAAGTAAAAACCTATGAAGGAGACTTATCAAAAATCAAAACATCCCGCTGACTGTAATCTCAAAATAGACAGTTCAGGCAAAAGTTAGGGATAATAAGTTTTAAAAAAAGCCAGAAGAGGTTGTTATAAATCCTCTACAAAAAATATTACAAAGGATGATTTTCTGTTCAAATAAACTTTCGGGGTTTCAACCATCATCAAATGTCAATGTTACGACTTCAAGCTACGCTGGGATTTAAACGCAAAATTAACTGAGCATAGGATCCAAGAACATCACAAAGATTGGGTTGGGTATAAATAAATTTTTGAGCCATTATCCTTTGTTTCTTAAACCTTGAACCAAGCCACGTTACAACCCTTGAAAGTCCTAACTGAAGCATGGTTAGTTTGAAAGCATACTGTCACCAAAAAGGTATCCTGACTCCTTAAGGTTTGCCATAAAAGCCGAGTTGATATCTCCTTTTACAAACATCGCGTTTTATAAACACCACGCTTTTTACATCTTCTGTTTTAATGCTTTCAAAAAAATCAAGACAGACATATGCACTGCATCTCATGAATTCATTATTAAACATATTTTGCTCCATAATTTCGAATGTAAGCATCAGGAAGAATTTGCACATGATACAACTAATGACTGAAAGTTATCCTAACAAACAAAATCACTTCAGAAGCAATGTCTCCTACGTATACAAGGGGCACGACATGTTTCGTCCAATCAATATGGGGAATCAGGTCAAGATTTTGAGAATCTCTCGAAAAATGCCAATCCACCTGGGGAAATTAAGTCAAGTTTCCAGGAATCTCTCAAGAATGCCAAACAAACAGGGGCATGCACCCAAGTGGGTCTGAAGCTACCTCTCGATCAGTCAGGGGCATCATCCTCAGTTTATGATTACTGGGGGCAGGGAATCCATAATACACATCTCATAAAGATCTCGCAAGGCGAATCTCTTCAAACTCCCTACTAGCAGGAGCCAAGCTGTGCAAAGAATGTTCGACACATCGATCAATACTCATTGGTGTGTCCCAATCAATACAAGTCCAGGAATGGTAGTTATTATAACCACTGGGGGAAATATCCAAGGCATCCATGCCTTCCCACAGAGTCGACTTCACAAGATCATATCCCCCCAGAGTATCTTCAAATGTTCCCATCCCAACAAAGACTTAGTTCCTCAATGGAGTTTACATCTCCGACACTGTCGTTTCGCCGATACTTCTTTTGTCGTCAAACAAGGTTATCCATCTCTCTTATCTCCGGTCATGGCTCATCAAGATCAATCATTCAAATCACTTTCATCCCCAAGCAGAAATCATAAATCCTTAGCTACTCATCTGCAATACAAGATCGGGCATCAGGATCCCATTACTACAGAGTTTCAAGCTCTCCAAAATATTACATGTAGCACAAAGCATAATCATACATCATACATTGCATACAGTTATAATTCCTACATAACATACAAAGCTCCCCACTTATTTTAATAAATTCAGCTCATTCATAAACATTGCATAAAACTGACATTGTTACAAAGTGAATATTATCTTAAAGATAATCAACGCAATAATTCAAATCTGAAATCCATTCAAAGGAAAAGCCTAACGCACGGATTTCTAGATATTTATCAAATGCAAATTGCATCCGGTCTAACGCACGACCCATCCTTCAGCCTAACGCACGACTTTCCAGACATTTATCAAATGCAAATTGGATCCGGTCTAACGCACGACCCATCCTTCAGCCTAACGCACGGCTTTCTAGACATTTATCAAATGCAAATTGGATCCGGTCTAACGCACGACCCATCCTTCAGCCTAACGCATGGCTTTCCAGACATTTATCAAATGCAAATTGGATCCGGTCTAACGCACGACCCATCCTTCAGCCTAACGCACAGCTTTCCAGACATTTATCAAATGCAAATTGGATCTGGTCTAACGCACGACCCATCCTTCAGCCCAACGCACGGCTTTCCAGACATTTATCAAATGCAAATTTGATCCGGTCTAACTCACGATCCATCCTTCAGCCTAACGCACGGCTTTCCAGACATT
This sequence comes from Vicia villosa, assembly GCF_029867415.1. NCBI lineage: Eukaryota > Viridiplantae > Streptophyta > Magnoliopsida > Fabales > Fabaceae > Vicia > Vicia villosa. The sequence continues at coordinate 432,548 of NW_026705697.1, forward strand.
TATCAAATGCAAATTGGATCCGGTCTAACGCACGACCCATCCTTCAGCCTAACGCACGATTTTCCAGACATCTAACAATGCAATCTGGACTCAGTCTAACGTACGACTCGTCCTAAGAAGTATAGCCTAACGTACGACTTAATTTGACACATAGCAATACGGTGAATTCAGTCTAACGTACGACTCATCCTCAGTATATCCTTCAGATACAGTCTAACATACGACGTATTCTGATTCTCAAGTCTTTCAAGCTGGATGGCATCTTTAAGCCCATCTCAATCAAATCTCAATATCCTGGTGGCATCTCTAAGCCCATCCCGGACAACTTTATCTCAACACCCATATGGCATCTTTAAGCCCATCTCAATATCCTGATGGCATCTTTAAGCCCATCTCCAGAAAAGGTCTATACATCAGCAAGGGCAAATTTCTTGGTATTCTAGTGTTCAATCCTCTTCCACCTTCAGATTCCGATAGGCACACAGGCCAATCTACATATTCAGGTTTAAGAAGATTGAACAGGGGCAGCTATCATACCCCAAAATTTGCCCATCTCATTTCTCGTATTCAAGCTCATACCAAAGTTCAAGACTCAAAGACACACTCTCCTAGACAATGGCTCAATGAACTAGGGTTTTGAATTCTCTAAAGAAAATCAATGAATCAAAGTCTCCAATGGATTTCATATGGATTATGATGTTTCAAACTATCTCTATTGCAAAATACAAGCTTCAATTCCAAGGATTGCCCAGTCAATTGCTGAGAAAGTCAACAGTCGACTAGTTTGACCTAAAAGTCAAATGTGGTCAAAATACAGTTAAAATTCCTGGTTTTTTGCCAACAAACTTATTTTGAAGTATCATTTATCATATGATCAAGGATTGATCATGATTCATCAAGGAAAGTTCAGAAATCAACAAAACCTAAAGTTTCTAAATTAGGGTTTTTTGACTTAAAGTCAACTGAACTTTGACCAGCCATAACTTCCACATGGAACATCATAAATTTCCCAAAACAAGCTCAATTTGAAGGAAATTGAATTCTCTAAAACTTTGTCTCTCACAAGCCAAGTCCAAAAATGCTTCATTTGAGAGATATGGATCAAAAGATTATAGGTCCCTTTGAATGTCAACCAAAAGCAGTTTTTTGTCAAAGCCCATATCATCAAGATAAAATCTTCAAATGGAAAAAAGCTTCCAAAGTGGCTTTTAGAGGACATCTTGAGGTTTCCAAAAATTCCTAGAACTCCTCCATATCTTAAAAATTAAAGGAGATATGCCTTGTCAAAGTTTGACAATTTTAAAGAGAAAAATCTGAAATAAAAGGTTTCCAAATGACTTTTTTGCAAATAGGCCCATGACTTTAAGATCCAATCTTTCTATAAAAGTTATCTAGAAGCTCCAATCTAAAAGCCACGAAAAAATGATGGATATTTGATTTTATTTGAATTTTTATTCATTAAAATTATGGATTTAAGTCAAATATTTTGAAAAAAAATTGAAAGGATTTGATTTGTTTCCAATATCAATCATAATCAATCATGTAAATATCCAATATTCACTATCAAATTCGTGCAAGAGTTAATTGTTTGGAAAAGATTAGATTTGGCTCAAGAATAGAAACTTTCAAAATCAATTTCCAATCAAATTTGCAAAGATTGATTCTAAGAGATTTTCTTCACAATTGTTGACCTAAAACCTTCCATTATATAAACACAACCACTGCAGACCTCTGGGACACGATTTTTTTGCCTTTAGAACCCTTAACTGAGTTTGCAAAAATCAAGAAAATTCCAAGATCCAATTTTCAGTTGCAGAGCAATTCAAGGATATCTAAAGAATCAGAGACCTTCCTTGTGTTCCCCTGAAGCTATCCAGATCATCTCCAAGCCCTTTCACGTCCAAAATCATCATCAATCAGTCACGGTTTGCCCATTCCTAGTCTTGCTCGATTTCCATGAATTATGCATCCTAAACAATTTTTGCTTGCATATTTGTGTTCTATGTGATGTTATAATGAATTCTGGATGTTTAATCATGTTTCTGTGCTGTTATGAGCAAACCACCATGTTAGGGTTCATAAGCTTCAAATTAGGGCTCTTATTTTAGGATGAATTAGGGCGTGATATTACTACAGGTGTGTTCGTGATACCAACACGAGCACGAATATGGTCTTCTCTTTTATTTTTTATGCTTGTAGGAGGTGTTAGCAACTGACAGGTGTAGAAGGCTCGTGTTTCTATAGCGCTTCTGTAAAAAGCGCTGTAAAAAAGCATTCTGAAATTCTCAAGGCAGAAGACGATTACGTGACTCTTCCGGATTGGTCCCTAACGCGTGCGCATAAATTTTTAAAGCTGGAGGATTCAGTGCGTGTTGGTCCATACGCGTACGGTGCGTCTCATCTTACCAACCCTCAGATCTTCACTCTGTTCAATCCAACGCGTGCAGAGACCCAGTTCTACCATGGACCTTCCAGGCCTTACCACACCTGATCAAAACGCTAAGTTTCCAATTTTTTTATTTTTTATTACATAAATCCTTTTTTTGTTTATATTCTTTTCTTTTTTTCCTCTTTCTATTAATTTCTCTTTATTTATTTTTTCTTATTTGTTTGAACAAATTAATGTTTATATAATATTTTTAATATTTTTATAATTATCTATATTTAATCGAAAACTCGATTTTTTTCATAATCCTTTAATTTTAATTTTATTTGTTTATACGTTTAAATAATTAAAATATTAGGTTTAACCCTATAATTATTAGGTTTTATTTTGATTTATCTATTTAATCGAACTTTCGATTTCATTAACCTTTTAGGGTTTGTTTAACATCATTTATTTATTTTTTATTTGCCTTTTTGGGTTAAAATAGGGTTTGTACCAATAGTCGATGAATCTGTAATGCACTAACATTTCTCTTCTTCGTGCCTAATTTTCAGGGTTAACCAGATCGATTAAAGCTCAAACGTTGTGGTAACCCTAAACTTATCATCTATTTAATTATTTCTTTTTTTGTGGTTTTCCCATAAACCTTTTTTTGCCTTATTATGTAACTGCTTCGAGGTTGTAATAGTAATTAGGGTTTAATTTTGCTGCTCTACTTTCTGTATGATTAACTGCGTGGTTAGTAATCTTAGGGAGTGCAAGCCTTGAATTAACATAGCTCACTAATTATAAGATAATATATTTGAATCAACCACGTGATTGTGCACCCACACACCTTTAAGGGTAACCCCTCTTGTTTCCTATTGCCTTGTTATTTGTTGCCTTATTTATTACAGAATAGTCAAGTCCCTCGGATACGAGGATGCCTCAGCAAATGTTGCCCTCAGTTCATTCTCATCACTAAAGATCATAAGTCCCTTCGATGTTGCCTTCGGTTATATGATCTTGTCCCTCGAGGTTGCCTATGATATGATGATTATAGTCCCTTTCGATTGCTGAGGTGTCCTCATTGGTTGCCTAAAATGACCATTTTATCCTTCCCTTAGACTACCTGCCCTCTTTATGGCAGGGTCGGTCTTATGGCGAAGGATAACTTCGATGACCCTTCAACCTCCAATTAAAGGACTTCCTACCCTCTTATGGTATGGATAGCCCTGAAAGGCTAAAAGAACCTTTTTTATTTTAAGGGTAATTACCTCCTAATTGCTTGCTCTAGTTTAAATCTATTTTACCCTTTTATCAAAAACCTTCAAGAAAGGCTACGCTTATTTACAAGCTAAAGTCCTTATTCAAATGCTTTTTTTTCTATACATTTCTAAACTTTTGAAAACAAGTGAGCTAAGCAATTATGAGCCCATGGTAAACCATGGATACAAAGGGTGCCTTAAACCTTCCCTTTGTATAAATTACCCCCCAAACTCAATCTTTTTAAAAGGTCTTTTTCTGTTCTTTTATCCTTTCTATTAAATTGGATAAAATAAAAGTCGGTGGCGACTCTTGCTTACCGCGACATTTCTTTAAAGTCAGTTCACCTTATTACAGCTATCCTTAGGATTATATATGTCGCACGTCTGCATTGCATATAAGGAGTCACCATATATGCAAAAAAAAGGAGTCTCTTACATACGCATGCATCTGCATTTTCATGCACTCATACATTTACATTTGCATTCATACCTTCGCCTGCATCCATGCTTATCGTGCTAGCCGATTTCCCGAAACTCACGAAGAAGACCAGAAAGGATCATAAACTATGGAGAAAGGAGGATAAATTATTGGGAATGAGCTTAGTCCTACAAAGGAAAAAAATATATCTTTCACCATGCCAGCCACATGTTTAGGCCTCTTCGTAACAGGATTGTAAACATAACAAAGGTTATCATCAAGCAAGAATTAGTTCAACAAAGAAGTTCCCCCATAGATACACTCAAGAGGTATCTAGTCACAAAGGGGTTCATCTTAGAACATAGCAAGGCTTACAAAGACGCTCTGCGATAACTTGGGGGGAAAGGGTCAGTCCAACTGGGGAAATACCCTGAACAAAGATGCATATTTACAATGGAGGGAAAGCGACATATGTTAACTCCCCACCAAGGGGAAAAAGGGTCATAAGTTTTCTTTATCAATTTACAAACTCTGAAGGTTGCGAACAGTGTGATACTATCCTTAGAAAAAGCAAAAGAGGTTCAGTCAAAGGAAACTCATGAAGTTCCGAACGACAAAAACCCACCGCTAACAATTTATTCCCGACAGGTTTGACGTGCCCAAGGAGAATTTGAGGTTACTCTTTACTTCTAAAAGTCTAGGAACTAAGGAGTAAAACAAGGTCAACGGATTTACAAAGGAGATTGTCCCTAGGATCAATAGGTTTTGTCATGCTCAGAATTTCAACCCTTACGATCATTAAGTGTTACTCAGGATAAAAGTTGTACCTTCGGATTAACAATTCTAATGGGAAAAGCATGCAGGTTTTGGAGTCAATTCATTCGCTCACTACTACGACTTTCCACTCGCACACTTCTATTCTATTTTCAATTTCAAATTTAGGATTATTAACAAACATAAGGGAGAATGACGAATACAAATAACTAAATCTCGCTAAACGTATGCTTTCAAGGTAAGACTGAGCCGACGATGTACAGGCATTGTTTCAATTCCTAAACAGCGGAGATATAAGGATGTTAATCCCTCGTCACCCCCTCGAGCCAGGAGTTAGAGTTTGTTTCTACTTTTCAAATAAACCTTGATTTCAACCAGGGGCAGGGTAGATTTCGATTAATTCAATGGTGTATTTTGGTTGTCAAGAGAATCAGTCAATACAAGCAAGGATTCAAGCAAAGGGTCAAGCAAAGGTTCAAGCAAAGGTTCAAGCATAAGGGTCTAGCAAAGGTTGAAGCAAAGGTTCAATCATAAAGATCAAGCAAAGGTTTAAGCACATCTTCTTCCTCGCATTCATTCATAAAAAACGAGGAAGCAATGAAAACAATATTTACAGCACCTTCTTCCTCAATACATCATCGAGGACATATCAAATTCGAAGCTTACAAATCAAAGTCAATATGGCAGTCACAACATTAAATATCCAAGGATCAATATTTCAAAAGGAGCATTAAAAAAGAGGGACGAAAACGCCCGCTAAGCCAAAATGGAAAATTCCATGAAAGAAAACAAAATGACTTAGGCAAAAATTAGGGCATCCCGATGGATCAAATTCAAAGGAATTGGCTCATGCAAAAATAAGGGATAGAAAAAAAATAGAGGCAAAATACAAAGGATAATCTTGTGACTTCTAAATCATCGAAGCTTCCCATCAATGCTTGGATCTCTACAACATTTTTTTGTCAGTGCTTGGATCTCTACTAAGGCTTCTGCTCAACATCAAAACTAAAACGATTCTCTTACATACAAAGCACATTCATTGGATTAGGAGAATCTTTAGGATTGGGAGAACATCTAGGAGAAAGGGGTGGGAAATAAATTTTGAGCCTTAAATCCGTTGTTTCTTAAAACCATGAACCAAGCCAAGTTACAACACTCAAAAGTCCTAATTGAGGCAAGGTTAACTACGTAAGCATATTAAGCAGGATTTTGTTATACTGACTCCTAGGGTTGTTAAAACTTTTCCTAACCACTACGGTTCTTCAGACATTCATCTTCAATCATCCAGTCCTAATTCATAACGGACTTCGATTTCAAATTTTGCATAGGCATCGCATTGGAGTTATTTCTCAAAGGGTACAATGTCATCTACGAATATACACTTAGCATCAACGGGATCTCGAAATTAGTTAATCAAGGGCGATCACTTCTAATAAAGACTCTTGAATGGGGAAACCACGTCCAAAGGGTTCTCCTAAACAGGGGCAAAATTTAAAGGATTTCAGGGGCATACAATCAAGGATCCTATTAACTAGTGGAATTCATCCTAAGGTTCAATCAACTTGGGTCACATCTCGAAGCAATAATAATCAGGGGCATGTCAAACAGTGGAAGAATTTAAACCAAAAGGATAGAACACTATGGATAACCCTCCATATCCTGGAGATCAAGGGCATACCCAACAATGTAAATGCTTAAGCATATGTATCAGATTTGCACGAAAAGGTTATTTCTCGGGGTACTTCCTTCATGACTCGGAGATCAGGGGCATCTTTTTCCACAAAAAAAAAAAACTAAACATTGGGGCAGTGGATATCAAATCCATAAGGCAAACAAATCAAAAGGTTAAAGGTGTGGAGAACCTCGAAAGGCTAAAGGCGTGGAGAACCTCAAAAGGTTAAAGGTGTGGAGAATAATTCAAATGGTTAAAAGGTGTGGAGAACCTCAAAAGGTTAAAGGTGTGGAGAACAATTCAAAAGGTTAAAAGGATAAAGAACTTCAAAAGGGCTAAAGGTGGAGAATTCTCGAAAGGGTTAAAGGTGTGGATAATTTCAAGAGGTTAAAGGTGCAAAGAATTGCAAAAGATTAAAAGGTGGAGAATTCTCAAAAAGGTTAAAGGTGTGGAGACACTACGCCAAACAAGAGAAAAGATAGCGCTTTTTTTGTCTTTAGGCAGCGCTTTAAAGCACTATCTATTTCCCCGCTGCCGTAGGTAAAGGCAGCGCTTTTTTTCACCCTAAAAGCGCTGCTAAAGGCCACCTTTAGGCAGCACTTTTACCTATAAAGCGCTGTTAAAGGCACACTTTAGACAGCGCTTTTATGCTAAAAGCGCTGCTAATTGCCCACTTTAGACAGCGCTTTTCTGAAACATTTTTTTAGAAAAAGCCTCTTAAAAGCGCTGCTAAAGGCCACCTTTAGGCAACGCTGTTCCTAAAAGCGCTGTTAAAAGGCCCAATTCAGCCAGCGCTTTTTTCTTGAAAGCGCTGTTAAAGGCCCCATTTAGGCAGCGCTTTTCTGAAACATTTTTTTAGAAAAAGCCTCTTAAAAGCGCTGCTAAAGGCCACCTTTAGGCAACGCTGTTCCTAAAAGCGCTGTTAAAAGGCCCAATTCAGCCAGCGCTTTTTTCTTAAAAGCGCTGTTAAAGGCCCCATTTAGGCAGCGCTTTTCTGAACAAAATTTTTAAAGATCTTTTAGGCAGCGTTTTTCTTTTAAAGCGCTGTCTAATGTCCACGAAATTTTTAGATTCATCTATTTAAAAAAGGCTTGCCCCAGGTTTTCACCAGATTTTGCACCTGTATATACCATTACAAATTTCACATATAAACAACAAAAAAACTCTATTTTTTAGAGCTAACATGCTAAGAATATATATATAGGAATAAACTTTGTATTTTTTATATGCTAAGATGTTAATAATATATTGATAAACAACAAAATTACATCAAATTCAATGAAAACAATTGCATCATCCAAAACATTGTTATTTTTTACACAAATCAAAAGGATGCTAAATAACTACTTTTTCTTCTTGCCAACAACTGTAACCTTTTTACCCTTCAATATCCTGCAATTGCATCAAACCATTACAATCACAAAACAGAATAACAGAAAACCAAAAATAAAATAATATAAAGGTAAAAAACATTCTACATTAGTGTACATAAAACCATTCTACATTTGCCACAAATGTATTTCAAACGGCCTACATATCACTAAATAATCTATGTAGATAAATCAAATATTGCAACATATCATGCACTTGGCTATACTCAAAATTATCATCAATTATAGTAAGATTTCAATATACCTATACAACTTTCAACTCAATCATGAATTGACACCATTCCTCCTTAAGTTCATCCAACTTAGATCTTGAGTAAGTAGCACACTTGAAGTCATCAAAGTACTACAAAATAATATAACATGGTATGTTTAAGTTAAAACTATTTAATTATATGAGAAATATGTGTTAAATATTAAAATAAATCTTAAGTTAGAAATCCATACCTTAGACGGAATCTCTATTTGATTCGAAAGAAGAATTTCTTTCATAAACTGCAACATGTAAAAACCGCAATCTACTTCATTACGCTGCCCAGGACATTACACATGGAAAGAAAATATGGATAAGGTTTAAGTTTTATCACGTATCAATCACTATTTATATAATCAAAATTGTGATAATTAATTAATATACCTCCACTTGGATCCATGTGATGTTGTTGGCTTTACTCTTTGGTACTTGACTTCCTCTTTGTGCTCGAAAAACTTGTATAACGCTAATAAAACATAAACGCATAATTTAAAACAATTCTCATAAATAAATAAATATACACACGAATATTTAGAACAATCTCACTTACGTATCAATCAACTTCTTCATAGCTTCGTATATTTCAAAGCACTCAACAAAATAAACAAAAATTTACATACAAGGTCCTATAGTCATACAATACAACCTTATTTTAGATGTTTTACTGATATATTTATTTTCTTATTTATATTTAAACAAATTTGTTTACAAATAAATATAGTATAATTTGCTATAGGTACTAAGATTGACTGGATTAACATTAAAGGCATACGATGGTTGGTTGATTCTAGTGGTGGTAAGGGTGATACAAGATTCTAAATCCATACTCTTTAATATGTTCTGTTTCATTTTTATGTAGACTCTTTTTCGGATGCGAACTATTATAATTAATTTTGCAATTCTTAGATTTAAACATGTCATTTCACTACTATATGATGACCATCCAGGGGGAGTAGTTTTACCTAGGTGAAGTTACACATTCAGGTGAATGCATGTTTAGTTTCCTCATTAACACATTTATATATATATATATATATATATATATATATATATATATAATTTCATATACTTTTAATTTTCTATTTATATATATAAATGTATGATATCCAACTTTTGGCTTTCTTATGGTACCATTACAAGTTATAGCTGGTACCATTACATTAGTACATAAGATCGATAAGCCTTTGCAAAGTTGACACATTGACATTGATCCTAACTAAGACAGTGTTAGTTTGATTGAGAAGTATGAGAACAATTTGGCAATCATGCTAGAGAAGGTCCTTGCTATTTGGTGTACATGACAGACAAACAGACACAGTCTAACTAAACAAGGGTACACATTAGCCAGCTCAATTGCTTTGGCATGAGTGCCTAATTAGGAGACAAGTGTGATTAATTTAGTGAAGTTTTTGTATATAATTTAGTGAAGTTTTTGTATATAATTAATTTAGTGAAGTTTTTGCATGATATACCTAAAAAGGACATACTACTCTTTTGCCACAATGATATATAACCGTTGCTCGCTCGAGAAACAAGCGACTTACTTAAGCTAAAGAATTACTCACAATATCATATACAGAAATTGTGAGAAACTAAAAACAAATTGTTAACTAATTACATCTTTAATACTGTGTTTCGAAATTCCACAATGATGAGACTTGAGTGTCAAACATCTCCATGTCAAACCAGTTAGTGGCATAATCTGTGATGGAAGGAGAAGGAGAACGTAAAGGCTCATTTGCAATACTCATGAGCAAATCATGCATATCGTCGAATTCCGTTGGAACTTGTTCTATGACCACTCCATCACCAACACCAACCTGACACTGGTTGTTGTCCTCAACAGAAACTAACTCAGCAGCTTCCATTGCAGCTTTCCTTATCTCGTCTCCATCATTGGATTCCGGCAACCTCAACCGCCATGCGGAATCAGCAAAATTAAGACAAGCTGATTTCCCCTTAAGAACGAGTGCAGCAACATCATGTGCACGTGCGGCCATTTCTGGCGTGGGATATGTTCCAAGCCAAATCCTTGAGTTGTTGCATTTGTTACGGTTAGGAACTCGCATCTCACAAACCCACTTGTTATTGTTCCTCTTTCGTACTCCTCGGTACACTGGGTGTCTTGTCTCCTTGAATACTCTTCTACCTGTTCGCTTCTTTGGTCTCTCAGATGCCAAAAACGTTTCTGAATTATTATGGTTTGAGGAACTTGTTTCTGACGAAGAAGAAGTATCAGAGTGCTGGTGTGTGCCGTAGTTCAACTCGGTAAACGATGATTCAAAAATATTCATCAGAAAATTTTAAGTTGCTTATGTGATTGAACTGAGCTAAGTGAGGAAGTGAGTGTCTGTGGAGAGTTTATTCAAATATAGCTTATTGGTGAGTTGGCAAAGAAAAGGACCACGTATGTGACACGAACACGGGCAGGCTACTATGAAGTAAAACAAGTTTTTTTTCACTTTTGTGGGACAAAATATGATGATAACGACAAAGGTTGATTTGGAAGGTTCCATATCACTCCTTTTTTCATATATATTGTTTGACACTTTGACTTGGCTGTCTCTTACTACTATCCATCCAGGTTTAAAACTTCAGACAAGGTTTAAAACGTGCTTTACCGTTTTTACGTAAGTATTTTTTACTTTTTCATAAGATCTTTCTCAAAATATAATATTGCATTAATTATTTTTTCTGTAAATGCTTAAGCGACCGAACTAGATAAGATTATGGAATTTAGATGTTAACACGGTGAGACAAAGCATAAACCAACAGAAAGCTCTGGTACCATAAAATCAATAAACTACATTTGAATGTGCTGATGGTACCAGCTATAACTTGTAATGGTACCGGCAAATCTACCTAATCCATGAATTTTGGGTTAATAAAATCTACCTATTATTAAATTCTTTAGTCATCATTCGCAGATATATCTTATAACAAGTTATCAAGTTTTGCAGATATATTTTTTAATTTCAGGTTTGTCCTGCATTCCATAAATAATTAACATACATTTTTGCTGGATCTAATAGTATGGTGTAATTGAATGTAATATTTCCTTAGTGAACATATTAAATACCATTCTAACTATGAGTTTTAATAGAAAACTTACAAGCAGACTGGCCTTAGATATATGACTCAGCACCTATTCAGTCCAAACCAATGTGTATTCGATCGAGCTAGCGTCTGTTGGAATTCTGTAATAAAAAGGAAAAACATTCAAATTTCAAGTCATGCAATCCACCAACTTGCACAACAGAGAAGAACCTGCACCAAGCTTACACTTCAAGCTTCAATCTTAAGTCTTTCCATGTTTCAGGCAGCTTCACCTCCAATTCCGAGCAACCATCGCCACCGAGAAAGCTATAAACCTATACATTTATTAACGAATCAGATTCGGTCCATATTAAAACCATCACATTCAAGTTCGAAACAAGTCACATAAATATTGAATCCTTTGAAGTTTATTCTTAAATCAGATACCAACTATACAAAGTCTTGTTAATAAATGTCATAAAATTCTGACCAATGTAGAAAACCAAATAGAACTGAATGAAAAGGCCCATTAATCCCTTATATGAAGCTTCAAATTTAAAGTAATCAACTCTATGCAGCATAATGCTGAGTGATGACCACTATTTCAGTGACATCAGCTCATATTAAACATCCACTTTTCCTAAGATATAGCTTGATACATTCATTAAACCATGTACAAGAGGTTCGATAGGTGCACAAAGGCACTGTGCGCCCTTGATACAATTGCTTTCGACCAATCCAGAATATGAACATATTAGTACACAGTCCCCACTCATGAGACAACCGAACTTATAAAACCATTTATAAAACATACTCATACAAATAGAATACCTAAATCATATATAAAAAACATACAATACATACATTCATATTTCATTCAAAATCAATTCAAAAGCCATTCGAAGCGAAGTTGACATGAAACCAAGTCTCATTAACAGTTTTGTAACCAAATTGTTTTCAAACTTAACCTCCAACTTAATGTCTAACAATGATTAACTGCTAACAAATTTCAAAAACAGAATTTTTTAGTCCTAACTAACTCTTAAACAACTCCAACTAACTAAGATACTAACAGTTTTGAAACACTAGCAGTTAAGCCAGGTACCAGGCCAAATTCAAGATACAAACCTGCGACAAATTTGCTCATTCACATTAAAAACTTAAGGCAAACTTAGTAGAACCATACCATATCCAAAATAATGACATTCATTCATCATACGAGACACGGTGTACTGTTACAGGAATTTTGTTCAGAAGCTGTCGCATACAAACAACAGAAAAAGAAATAGAATCGAAACAATTCAACACCCCTAACAAGTTTTAACATACAGCCCTGTACAGAACCAACATCAAAAACATGGTTCATTTAACACTTCAACACAAATTCAGAGAAAGCGATTGAAGGGATTTTCGTATTGAAATTCTATAAACAATGCCAGAGTAAATTCATACCTCTAATGCCGAAGAAGAATGATATAAACCCAGATGAAAGCGATTTCGTTTTACAGAAGAAGAAAATCGCAAATTTGGCTTAAATTAGGGTTTTTCGAATTTGCTGAAGGGATTTTCGTGAGAGAAGAAAAATGAAATTCGCAACTGTGGGTTCAATTAGGATTCTTCGAATTCAGAAGGTTTGTTCGTGGATTGAGAGAGTTTGTTCGTGGATTCAGTAGATTTTTGGTTTGGGAAAAGAAGAAGAACGAGTGGGTTTTCTGTTTGAGAGAATAGAAAGACCGATGATAGGGTTTTTATTTTGTGAGAATCTATTTTTTAATTTTAATTTTAATCTGCCTAAGGCAGCGCTTTTCAGAAAGCGCTATCTGATGTAGTCATTTACCAGCGCTTTATAAAAAGCGCTTTCTGAGGCAACACTTTTAGCAGCGTTTTTCAGAAGCGCTGTCTCAGGTAGGCCTTTCAGCAGCGCTTTTCTTCATTTTCGTATACAGTTTCCGTGTTTTATTTTTTATTTTACTTATAGCAGTGCTTTTGTATAAAAGCGCTGTCTAAAGTGTGATGTCTAAAAGTCTTTCTGGCGTAGTGAGAATTTCAAGAGGTTAAAGGTGTGTAGAATTTCAAGAGGCTAAAGGTGCGAAGAACTGCAAAGGGTTAAGGACGTGGAGAACTTTGAAAAATCAAAAGGCTTGGAGTAATTCAAAGGGTCAAACCGGGGCAAGATGCACAAAAAAAGGAAAAGGCGTTCTCACACTTTACAACATCCGACAAATCTTTCTCCTACGATCTTCAAAATTCAAAAACAGGGATTGGGAAGTCGCGCTAGCATCACACCCCACCAAACCTTACAACATTAGCGAGCTGTATACGCTTTGGTAATCAGCAACCTATCATTGGAGCATCATACATAAGAAATACATTGGTTGATACATTACACCACACCTTTTTAGAAACCTTTTCAGGTAGTCTTATAGAAGACATTATTTCGTTCCACTCGTAACATCAATCAACATATACATAAGCATAAGCATTATCCACATGCATAAACATTACCGAGCCGGCATAAGCATAGCCGTGGTATAAGGGCAAACATGGGTTAAACAGGTTAAATGGGCTTAAGAAGATAAAATCTTGGGATTGCATCAGCATTAACATATATACATATGCATCAGCATAAGCATTCGAGTCAACATCATAACACATCTACATGGTACAAACGACAGGATCATAGGCGGGTACACGCTACGTATTACATATTATGCTTCGCACACTACACTATGCTTCGCACGCTAACTTGGTACAAACAGCATACACGACGCCAGGTCTCTGGCTCTCATATTTCTAAATTATGCGGATATGTCAAAGAAATTTATGCAGGTAAGCTTGCTAGAACTATAGCAAATGACTCCTATTGGTGCAGGTAAGCTTGTCAGAACCATGGAAAGTGATCCCTATTGGTGCAAGTAAGTTTGCTAGAACTATAGCAAATGATTTCCATTGGTGCAGGTAAGCTTGTCAGAACCATGGCAAGTGATCCCTATTGGTGCAGGTAAGCTTGTCAGAACCATGGCAAGTGATCCCTATTGGTGCAGGTAAGTTTGCTAGAACTATAGCAAATGATTCCTATTGGTGCAGGTAAGCTTGTCAGAACCATGGCAAGTGATCCCTATTAGTGCCGGTAAGCTTGTCAGAACCATGGCAAGTAATCCCTATTGGTGCAGGTAAGATTGTCAGAACTATGGCAAGTGGTCCCTATTGGTGCAGGTGAGCTTGCTAGAACTATAGCAAGTGATCCTTTTGGGTTACATTAACTGCGAAAACTTACTAGAATTATAGTAAGTGGGTTACACAAACTGCGAAGACTTACTAGAACTATAGTAAGTGGGTTATTTACAAGATGCAAATACTTGCTAGCACTATAGCAAACTAATTATCATCTACACAACAAACAGCGAACCCTCGCCATTGATAGCTACGTTTACTCATCACGTTAGTCCCTCGGCACTGATCTCCTTCAAATATTCTCGCTAATCAATATCATCTCTGGCAGCAAATAGGGATTTATTTTCCCTGATCAGAAATTGTTATACGGAGTCACTAATGCGCTTCAACCACATGGTAGTGTCCATACATCTCTCGTCCTTTCCAGGAACTTTGGTGTAGGTAAGCTGGCATGGCAAGAGAACTATTTTACAAAGTATTTTTACAAAGGGTTTTACAAAAGGGTTTTACGAAAAGGATCTACAAAGGGTTTTACAACAAGGTTTTACAAAGGGTTCCTCAATTGGGTTTATTCATCACGTTAGTCCCTCGGCAATGATCTTCTTCAAAACTACAAAGGGTTTTTCAAAAGGGTTTTACTACAGGGTTTTGCAAAAGGTTTTTACAACAGGGGTTTACAAAGGGTTCCTCAATCGGGTTTATTCATCACGTTTGTCCCTCGGCAGTGATATCCTTCAATACTACTAAGGGTTTTACAAAAGGGTTTTACGATAATGATCTACAAAGGGTTTTACAATAGGGTTTTAAAAGGGTTCCTCAATCGGGTTTATTCATCACGTTAGTCCCTCAACAGTGATCTTCTTCAAAAAAAAACTTCACCGGTAACAAACAAGGGTTTATTTTTCTCTTCCAAAGTACTAACATACTTCAACTAACATAGCTAATAATCATGCATCATTCAATTACATACCTCATTCATACATAGTGCATATACATACATTGCTCTCATTTATTTTGAGAAGCTCACTGCATCATACATTACATGCATCATAACATTGCATCAAGCTAATTTTACAATTCAGGATGGGATTCATGCTAACAAGAAATATTATTATCCCAATCTCATCCCGTTGGTTGTGATCTCCTGCAAATGGCATCTCTAAGCCTATTCCTCATAAAACCTTGGCTGGCACCAGCAAATGTAAATTTCGGGGCACTTTAGTGTTCAATCATCTTCTACCTTTATATCACGATAGGCAGACATGCCTATCTGACTCTTTAGGTTTAAGAAGATTGAATAGGGGCAGCTGTCATACCCCAAAATTTGATCATCTCATTTCATCTTTAAAGGTTCAAGGTTCAATGGTTAAACTCAAATCACTCTCTCCTCATCAAATGGTTTTCAAATTAGGGTTCTTGGATTTTCTAAGGAGAAAAGATGTATCAAGGGTTCCAATGGATTTCATATGGTTTATTAGGGTCCAAGGTATCTCCATGTCAAAAGTCAATATTCAATTCCAAGGATTGCTCATTCAAATGCTCAGATGATCCATAGTCGACTAGTTTGACCTAAAAGTCAACTATAGTCAAAATACAGTCAAATTTCAAGACTTTTGGTCAACATCAAGTATTTGAGGTTATATCCATCATTTTATCAATGGTTAATCATAATTCATTAATAAAAACTCATAAATGAACAAAGTCAAAGGTTCAAATTAGGGTTTTTTTAACTAAAAAGTCAACTAAACTTTGACTGGGCATAACTCTTTCATACTTTATCAGAAATTTCCCAACCAAAGCTCATTCTAAAGGAAATTGGATTCTCTACAACTTTGTCTCTCACATGCCAAGGCCAAACATGCTTCATTTGGGAGATATGGTACAAAAGATTATAGGTCCTTTTCAAAAGTCTACCAAAAGCAGTTTTTTGTCAAAGGGCATGTCATCAAGATAAAATCTCCAAATGATATATATGTTCCAAAGTGGCTTGAAGAGGACATCTTGAGGTTTCGAAAAAGTCCTAGAACTCTTCCATATCTTAAAAATTGAGGGAGATATGCCTTATCGAAGTTGGGCAATTTTGGAGGCAAAATGTGAAATAAAAGTGGTTCAAATTAGAGTTTCTTGCAAATGGGCCTAACTTTTTAAGCTTTAATCTTGGTCCACAAGTTATCTAAGTTATCAAAACTAATTTCCACGAATTAATGAATTTTACTTGATTTTATATGGCTTTTTATTAATTTAAATAATGATTAAAAGTTATATAAATCAATGGAAAATCAAATATTTGCCTATGGGCTTTTTAATTATCCATTCCAATCAACATTTAATCAATATTATCAAGCAAATTTCGTGAACAAATGATTGGTACAAGATTGGTGCAAATTTGGCCAATTTTGGAAAGAATAAAAATCAAGAATCAATCAAATCTCATCCAATCTTTTCTTTTGCAAACAAAGCCAAGTATTAACCCTAATAAGGCCTTCTATATAAAGGAATACATTCAGAATAGAAAGGGGTTTTTTTTGGCAGCCAAGAGCTAGGGTTCACATACTATAAAAACTCAAGGAACTAGGGCAATTGAAAAGGAAATTTACAGTCACTTTCAAGGGATTCCAAGCACTCATTCGTGTTTTTGAGCATTCCTAGAGCGAAGCCAAGTGCTTACACGATCTCAAAACGCCGCAAGAACCGCAATCCCAGGGCCACCAGAGGTAAGGCTATCATGGTTTCGAACTCATAGATTTACGTTTTTCCAATCGATTTGATGTGCATAAATATGTTCATGAGTTTAATTAGAACAATTCTAACATATTACATGTGAAGGTTAGGCCCTGAATCGGAGAGTGCCATTGTTAGGGCACCAAAACCTCTCGCTTTCATTTACATAGTTGCAGACCTTTTTCTCCAAACCAATGATTCCGTTGAACTCGTGGCATGAGGTTTGGTGGATCTGGGTTAGTTTCCACTTCGTTTTCGTGCTATTTTGCAGGTTTGTGATTGTTCGTTGCCGGAGAAGGTGGGGAAGACCACCGTGAACGGCGGTTGGTAATTGCAGGGGAGAACGAAGGTACGCGTGGCGTATTCCATCAGCATCATTGGTCAGTCAAACATGAGCTGACCTTTCCTCTTCTCTTGATTGGTTGGTCGCACCAATGTGGGCCCCAGTCTGAACTTGTCTTTGACTTTCACCATTCACAGTTTTTTTTATATATTGTTTTATTCAAGCAATTATACAACAGCTAACATGGTGCAGCGGGATTGGTAAAAGGAAACGTGTTCTAACCAAATGGGGGCCTGTTCGATCCCCTCATACTGCATATTATTTTTCAGAGTTTTTTCTTAACGAATCATGTGCAGGATGAGCTTTAATAACTACGGTGCATCCATATCTCACAGCCACCAGATCTCAGCCAAAGATAATCCAACGCCCAGGAAGATGCATGCATACCATGGATGTTCAAAGACCAGCAACACAGGATTGGTGCAAGGTTTTTTTTTTATATTTTTTATTTATTTATTTAAATGTTTAGATAAAATATTAATTAATATTTTTTAATATGATTGATTTATTTAATTAGGATTAGAATATAATTAGGATTAGGGCTATAATTATTTAGGATTATTTTCCCGATTATTTTGATTATTCGATTTAATTAATTTAATCAACTTTAATGGTAAAGATCACAAAAACCCTAGGAGTGTGTGATCAAAGTATTAGGGTTTGCCCAATCACACTGGCCATTTGGCCAAAATATTAGGATTTTATTTATTATTTGTTTCGACTGAATTAATCGGTCGCGATGGTTAATAATCAATTATTTAATTAATTAAATCCAAATAAGGTTTTATGTTGCTAAAAGGTTTTAACCATCTTATTAGTTATGATGATTAGCATTTTTCCTCTTTATCAATTCGTTATTATTTGTAGTCGAATCTATTGATTATGAGGAGTAACGATAAATTAATAAATCAATTTTTAGAATACATTTATTTTCTATTAGTGATAATCGAATCTATCGATTAGAATTGTTAGCAATCCTTTATAAATCTGTTAATTATGGTGATCAAACCTATTGATCATTGCGATTAATAGAGCAAATTAAATCAGGGTTGTACGCCAAATCTTAAATCATTCTTTCATCTTCAAACTAGGGATTTTCATCACTTCGATAAGGTAATTCAAAATACCTTGCAAACCACAAATTTCAAAACTACGATAAGGTAACTCAAAATACCTTCAAACAACTTCATATCAAATCTAAGGCGTACAACCTTGTCCCGAACTACGTAGACTCTGATCCTCCATAAGGAGGTACATAGGCACTTGGCAACAAGGCGAGTCTCCTTCCCCAAAACCTCAATTCATTCAAATCTCACTTTTCACCCTCTTCATTTCTTTAGCTATTAAATCTTAACTTTTAGCCATAAACCTTCGCCTTTAAATTCAAAACCTTAGGAAAGGGTTAAGGGTGCCTAACACCTTCCCTTGACCCGAATATAATAACTTACCCAGAATTCTCTTAACTGCGTAGGGTTTCCTATTCGCCCTGGTAGAATAGGTGGCGACTCTAAAAGCTAATTTTTAGGGCAGGTTGCCACACGTATGACCATCATGGACCTTCAAGACTCACCTGTACTGGATTACTCTCCCAGGTTTTTTAATTCTTGTATTATTTTTATTTTATAGTTTTTTTTTTGTTTCTTACTATTTTCTTTTTAACTAATTTTTTTACTAAATTCTTTTTAAAAACTTAACTTTTTTTAATAACAAAATTTATTTTTTTAATAGAATTATCTTTTTTAATTTAATAATTACATTAGTTAATAATTAGGTTAATTTAATATTAATTTCCATTTAGTCAACTAATTTAATAATTAGGATTAGATATTTAGGTTTAATTTTAATTATAAGTAATTTTAGGTTTAGCCTCTAATCAATAAACCATAGTAAACCATAATAATTATCAACAATCTAAGAGTTGTCTATTAACTAGAGGCTAGGTTTTTTTACCCTTTAGGTTTTTACCCTTAGGTTTGCCATTAGGTTTTTTAGCTTAAGGTTTTTAACCCTATTTTTTCTAAACTTATATTTTATTCGCGATTTCTCTTCTCATCTCCTACTCTACTCCAGTGTATGCCGTATGTCTTTAATTGTTTATTTATTTAAATTGTTTGCCTTTTATTAAATTCTGCCTTCATTTTAATTTTCCTTTTTATTTATGTTGCCTATTCAATTTTGATGTAACAGTAATTATGATCTTTTTATTTTCCTTTTTCTTTGCCTTTATTTTTCTGCCCACAGGTGTTTATTGTAATAGCGTAGGAATTTATATTTTCTGCCTTTAATTTCAGTATAATATTAATTGTTGTGGTTAGTAATCCTAGGGAGTGCAAGCCTGCTAATAAATTTAGTTTGTCTAAATTATAAGATAAATATAACTGAATTGAACTACGTGATTGTGCCACACACTCACCTTTGGGGTAACCTCTCTTGTTGCTGTAACACCCTTCTAAACCCCACAGAAATTGATAATATAATTCAGAGTAAAACATGAAAACAAGGGTGCCACAATTCAATTTAAACCAATTTATCATAAATTCATTGTCATGCTTTCACTAAGGAACGATTCATCATAATACATAAACATCTCATGTTAACACAGCGGAAAATTCATCATACGGATAACCATAACATCATCTATGCAATATCCCACCGAATTAATACAATAACAACACGATAGAGTATCATCATAAACTCTAAACTAGCGTTCCCCCAGTGTTACAATATCAGAGCATGACACCTGACGCTACACTAATACGCTGACTCATGAGCTAATCCTCACCAAGTCGAAAGCAGCTATCCTCAATCTGAAAATGTCAACAGTAAGGGTGAGTCTCATCATAGTTAACAAATGTTATTGCATCTTAAATAACAACACATCATAGTTATATCATTCATCCAATTTCATCATATTCAGATTATAAGGAACATTCATCATTTACACAAACATCAACATAACACATCTTTCAAACAGACAATCATACTCAACATTAATTCAACAAAACACACAACCAATACATCATCAATATTTATAACACTGGAATACTTTCAATCATGTTATAAAAGTATGCATATGTATGAACTGACACTATGCATGAGGTACCAACTTCATCAAATGGGAATAACCCATGACCGATCCAACATCATCAAGATACGGCCCTGCCAGCACAGATTCCACACAATGGGAATCATGCCCTTCACTGATCCAACACACCCTTATGGATACAGTATCATCAATGAACATGAATGAATGCAACATATACAACATACTTATACCATCGTCAAGTCTAATGAGTAACATCATCAAATACCCATTTCATCATCATCGTCATCATCATCATCATCATCATCATCAAAGTATCTTTATATACATTAGCATCATTCAAATACAATCAATCATCATCCTCATTAAAGAACATACATGTGTCCACATCAATCATCATCATTAATAAGAAGAACACACATGTATCCACATCATTCCAAAACAATTAATCAACATCATATAATTCCCAACAAATCATCACATCATAATGTTTTTCAAAACAACATCTTATATTGTCACATTTCATCATATATGTCAACAATACATCATCCAATTAAACAAATCGTCACACGATTAATATTTTAACATAGCATGTATTTAACATATCTCATCACATATATGTACAATACATCATTCACCAAGAAATAAAATCATATTTAAAAATAATTGGATTCACACCTCATTCCATCATTTAAACACGTAGACTATCTCGTAAGATTCATCGTGCTCGAAACGGCACTAAAAACGGACCTACGGTTCGAAAGTTACACATCATTTAACTTTTCCAAGAAAACAACTAACGCTACAGCACGCGGCGCAACCCAGGTTCGCGGCGCGACCTGAACCACACAAACGCGTTCGCGGCGCAACATATGCACGCGGCGCGAAATGATAAAATAAGTACGCCTTCGCGGCGCCAACACTGGAACGCGGCGCGAACTGGCGATTTCACAGACTTTCAGGTCTGCGTCAGATCCTGCGATCTCACCCAATTTGAGTCCAAAACTGACTCTAAACATCATATACAGGAAGTTAATCATCAATTGCATCATTATTCATCATCACACATCAAAACAACACATAATTAACCAATAATCCATGCAATTTTCATCAATCCATAACGTCCCTAAACCTGACATATAATCCAATTGACTCAACAACATCCCTAATCAACATTATTATCTAAGAACACGATAATAGATGATAACCGGAGAGTCCCCCCTTACCTTAGCCAAGAGTTCTTGATTGGTCCCTCCCTCCATTGCTCCTCTTCACGTACCAGCTTTCCAATCCCTCATCTCCTCTGCTCTGTTTTTCACATTCCTTTTTCCTTTCTCCCCCACTAAAAGAGTTTTCGTCCTCGAAAACATACCTCAAGTAACCAGCTCGTATAAGAGTCCTTCACTTGACTCTCCAGCTCCTAATTAACATTACCATCAGTCAATCCTCAAAAATCCATCTGACATAACCAACAGGAACATGTTTTGTACATTTAAATCCCAGTTCTTACGTCGCATTTGACTATCCAAAAGTATACCACTTTCTATATCTCCAAAAGGTTAACAACAACAGAACATTGAGGTACAACCTATACAATACGCTCAACAACTAATTAACACAATTACACAATCCATAGTATGATCACACTGATCAACATTGCAGTAATGCATTCCATCTACCAACATACCAACCTTAGACACACTCTTCCATCTGAGCGATAAAGTAATACTTACACCTTTCACCAACTGCTTCCTTCAAGAAAATTAATACTCATATTCCCATACCATTGAATTCTAATTATCCGACTCCTCTTAAGTCACACCATCAATTATCCAACACGTCACATTCCCCTTTTTCCGCACTACTCTGACTACTCATCACAATCATCTATACCAAATAGATTTATGAGTTTTACCCGATTCCGACTCTCTTTACTCATTCATTTCAAGAATCATTCTTCATCATTCATGGTACCAATCTACCACTTAGCAATCCTTACTCGCATCCAACGAAAACCAATTCCTGATTTACTTCCTCTATTTAAACATCCTAACCATCAGAACAAGTACACACAAGTAATTATAGTCACACTCATTAGCATCAATATACTGTTGCTTACAAAATAGATCAAACTGAGTCACGCTCTCTACTAAGAATCAAATCAACTCCTTCCTTCATAGAGTGTAATTCCTCATTATATCTGGAATCTACAATATCACCTCAATAAAAACACAAAATTATTACAACATCATATAACATCAACTCTTCGTTTTAATTTCGCCGAATACATACTCGTTAACTACGTACAACCGTAACAACATGTTCATCATCTCGGCAATTATTCAAAAGAGTTATAATTCTTCGACACGGCATCCTTACATCCACTGGATTCTAAATCCAACATATAGATCAACACATATTCTCTATGTAGGCTTCCGACATATTAATTCCTCACTTCCCACGA
This sequence comes from Vicia villosa, assembly GCF_029867415.1. Taxonomy (NCBI): domain Eukaryota; kingdom Viridiplantae; phylum Streptophyta; class Magnoliopsida; order Fabales; family Fabaceae; genus Vicia; species Vicia villosa. The sequence goes on from NW_026705697.1 coordinate 455,467, forward strand.
GTAGTACTCATAACACTACTCCACATCACACTTTCGCTGTGCGACTCTGATTACCCGTCTTTAAGTCATTTGTCCATCATGTTGCACTCTTTCATATTCACCTCTTCATAAGTTCACACAACATAGTGAGTGATTATTCTCACGGCTTAGTATTCATCACATATTAAACCATTAAGGTAACAAACAAGTTCATCCCACCTATATGATTTCTGTCTACTACCAACAAGAGATTTAGGGTGATCAAGTCCTAAATTTGTCAATAGATAGTTAAAAATCATATTTAAGCATAAACCGTCGTTACTACATAATAGTGTCCCTTTCCGAGTTTGCGCCTAAACTCATTAACATCTTCATAGTTCAATAATTCACTACGGTGTCCTTCTTCTAGAATATTCTTCCGAAGCTCAAAACATCAGGAACACAAATCCAATCACTCAACCTCATTATACTATTCTCGTCGATTCTGAATTCACCGCCTCTACCTTGGTAATTCAAAGTCAACCTATCGATCAACTCAACATCATCTTCCTGACATTCTCTAATCTCGTCAAGAATACCACTAGTAATATTCTAGCATACCCAATCTAACACTATTACGAGTTCCTTCACATACCAACTCAAGTCTCTAAATTGTCCAATTAAATCCAACTCCTTCACCATTAGCACCGACATTTTTAAAGACTTCCTACGCAACATAATAGCATAACATTTTCCTTATTAGGATGGTAATTCAACCAAAATCATAATCCTAAAAAAAACATATACTCTAATCATCTCTACGGCCTCATATTAAGCCCCTTCTGATCAAAGAGGCACTTCAACTCTTATGATCATTAAACACTTCGAATCTTGAACCATACAACTAACCTACAAGACCAAGACCACATTCATAACTCGTGGTTTTAATCCAATTCCATGACATCCTCCACATCCATATATCATTCCACTCGGAATCTCAACAAAGTCTTCTTCACATCAATAGGTGTCAGAAATCCTCTAAAATTCTTCTTTTATACTTATCGTTACTTTGCCATCACAAATACGATTCCAAGAGTTCTAAAGTTTATTCCATCTTTTCTAATAATTCACTTCTCACTAAGATCCATCGGTACTCAAATCATCTTTATTATTGAACATCTCATCAACAACATGTTCCACTCAATTTTGTTTCAAACAATCACGGTAGTAGGCATTCCTATTCAACAAGTTTCATGCTTCCTTAACCGACTTCACAATATCTCCTTATAGGATCAATCTACTATATTTATAACTCTCCCATAAGGTAGAACATAATCTCTCCTCTTCGTAGGTTCAAACGACGTGTTAATCCGACACTCGGAGCTCAAGATATCAATTTTTCAATCGTTGTCCGAAAACCCAACACCGACATCATGCAGCGACACTCTATACGATGTATCCAAAACTCCTCAAATGTTACATCCAATTCTTAAAATTACTTCTCAACAAAACTTCTAATTATTCCTTCAATCCGCTCAACACTAACACTGACATCCCGTGCAGTACCAATAAACAAGCCTAGTTATAAGAACAAGAGTAACCGTAACTTCACCTCTTTCCGACGTCATTATATCGCAATTAAATATGTTACAGCTGCTGCAACTATTTTTATAACAAATTTCATCTCGTTAGCTTTCCGACGCTTCAAACGGAACTCAATTCGGATGTCCAGAACTCCCGTTATGATTATTTTGAAGTTTTGCAGCTATTAAGCAATTTTCCTGCGTTTTGCTTACGAAAATCTTACTCGAAAACTCATTCTCTTCAACTCGATCACATTCCAAACAGCTCCCTATCATATCTCTCCACTTCCAAACATTCTTATAACTTGACCAACACATCCCATCGCAGAAGTGCGACTTCTGAAACATTATGACATCAATCCTCTCTGCAAACTTGCAGCTGAACCTCTTCCAAGACGTAAGGCTACTCAACTGACAACTTCGCATCACATCAGCAGAGCTGACACATTGCAACTCTCTAATTTTCCTCTACTCCAAAAAAAATCATCAATTACCTCTAATCATCTTCCTTCAAGATGTTCCAACTCAATTACCAGTCAAGTCTTAATTCCAAGTCACCTTCAATTCGGGAAACAACAAACTCCAACAACGCTCGCACTGTTGCCAACAACAGCCTACTGAATCAATCGTCTTTCAACTGAAACATAACCGAGAAGCAAAGCTTCTCCCACTTGTTTCAACCAACCTTCGCAACAAACAACCTAGTACCGACAGTGATTCACTCACATGTCGCGTACCAAGGGATAATATGCCGACAGTATTCAACCGTCGTGCAACTCAACTGACTCGACAATTGGCCGGACGGATCAACCAGGCTCTGATACCACTATTGTAACACCCTTCTAAACCCCACGGAAATTGATAATATAATTCAGAGTAAAACATGAAAACAAGGGTGCCACAATTCAATTTAAACCAATTTATCATAAATTCATTGTCATGCTTTCACTAAGGAACGATTCATCCTAATACATAAACATCTCATGTTAACACAGCGGAAAATTCATCATACGGATAAGCATAACATCATCTATGCAATATCCCACGAAATTAATACAATAACAACACGATAGAGTATCATCATAAACTCTAAACTAGCGTTCCCCCAGTGTTACAATATCAGAGCATGACACCTGACGCTACACTAATACGCTGACTTATGAGCTAATCCTCACCAAGTCGAAAGCAGCTATCCTCAATCTGAAAACGTCAACAGTAAGGGTGAGTCTCATCACAGTTAACAAATGTTATTGCATCTTAAATAACAACACATCATAGTTATATCATTCACCCAATTTCATCATATTCAGATTATCAGGAACATTCATCATTTACACAAACATCAACAGAACACATCTTTCAAACAGACAATCATACTCAAGAATAATTCAACAAAACACACAACCAATACATCATCAATATTTATAACACTGGAATACTTCCAATCATGTTATAAAAGTATGCATATGTATGAACTGACACTATGCATGTGGTACCAACTTCATCAAATGGGAATAACCCATGACCGATCCAACATCATCAAGATACGGCCCTGCCAGCACAGATTCCACACAATGGGAATCATGCCCTTCACAGATCCATCACACCCTTATGGATACAGTGTCATCAATAAACATGAATGAATGCAACATATACAACATACTTATACCATCGTCAAGTCTAATGAGTAACATCATCAAATACCCATTTCATCATCATCGTCATCATCATCATCATCATCAAAGTATCTTTATATACATTAGCATCATTCAAATACAATCAATCATCATCCTCATTAAAGAACATACATGTGTCCACATCAATCATCATCATTAATAAGAAGAACACACATGTATCCACATCATTCCAAAACAATTAATCAACATCATATAATTCCCAACAAATCATCACATCATAATGTTTTTCAAAACAACATCTTATATTGTCACATTTCATCATATATGTCAACAATACATCATCCAATTAAACAAATCGTCACACGATTAATATTTCAACATAGCATGTATTTAACATATCTCATCACATATATGTACAATACATCATTCACCAAGAAATAAAATCATATTTAAAAATAATTGGATTCACACCTCATTCCATCATTTAAACACGTAGACTATCTCGTAAGATTCATCGTGCTCGAAACGGCACTAAAAACGGACCTACGGTTCGAAAGTTACACATCATTTAACTTTTCCAAGAAAACAACTAACGCTACAGCACGCGGCGCAACCCAGGTTCGCGGCGCGACCTGAACCACACAAACGCGTTCGCGGCGCAACATATGCACGCGGCGCGAAACGATAAAATAAGTACGCCTTCGCGGCGCCAACACTGGAACGCGGCGCGAACTGGCGATTTCACAGACTTTCAGGTCTGCGTCAGATCCTGCGATCTCACCCAATTTGAGTCCAAAACTGACTCTAAACATCATATACAGGAAGTTAATCATCAATTGCATCATTATTCATCATCACACATCAAAACAACACATAATTAACCAATAATCCATGCAATTTTCATCAATCCATAACCTCCCTAAACCTGACATATAATCCAATTGACTCAACAACATCCCTAATCAACATTATTATCTAAGAACACGATAATAGATGATAACCGGAGAGTCCCCCCTTACCTTAGCCAAGAGTTCTTGATTGGTCCCTCCCTCCATTGCTCCTCTTCACGTACCAGCTTTCCAATCCCTCATCTCCTCTGCTCTGTTTTTCACATTCCTTTTTCCTTTCTCCCAATTTTCCTTATTTTTATGAAAAATAACATTTTAATTAGTAAAGGGTTTTACTAACATAGCACCCCCTCTTTACTAACACCACACTTGGCCCAATAGCCCATCTCATAATTCTTCCCAAATAATTCCACAAAATACCGAATAATTCCAAATAATAATTTAATTTCCGATTAAATTAAAATTAGAAAATATGGGGTGTTACAACTCTCCCCCACTAAAAGAGTTTTCATCCTCGAAAACATACCTCAAGTAACCAGCTCGTATAAGAGTCCTTCACTTGACTCTCCAGCTCCTAATTAACATTACCATCAGTCAATCCTCAAAAATCCATCTGACATAACCAACAGGAACATGTTTCGTACATTTAAATCCCAGTTCTTACGTCGCATTTGACTATCCAAAAGTATACCACTTGCTATATCTCCAAAAGGTTAACAACAACAGAACATTGAGGTACAACCTATACAATACGCTCAACAACTAATTAACACAATTACACAATCCATAGTATGATCACACTGATCAACATTGCAGTAATGCATTCCATCTACCAACATACCAACCTTAGACACACTCTTCCATCTGAGCGATAAAGTAATACTTACACCTTTCACCAACTGCTTCCTTCAAGAAAATCAATACTCATATTCCCATACCATTGAATTCTAATTATCTGACTCCTCTTAAGTCACACCATCAATTATCCAACACGTCACATTCCCCTTTTTCCGCACTACTCTGACTACTCATCACAATCATCTATACCAAATAGATTTATGAGTTTTACCCGATTCCGACTCTCTTTACTCATTCATTTCAAGAATCATTCTTCATCATTCATGGTACCAATCTACCACTTAGCAATCCTTACTCGCATCCAACGAAAACCAATTCCTGATTTACTTCCTCTATTTAAACATCCTAACCATCAGAACAAGTACACACAAGTAATTATAGTCACACTCATTAGCATCAATATACTGTTGCTTACAAAATAGATCAAACTGAGTCACGCTCTCTACTAAGAATCAAATCAACTCCTTCCTTCATAGAGTGTAATTCCTCATTATATCTGGAATCTACAATATCACCTCAATAAAAACACAAAATTATTACAACATCATATAACATCAACTCTTCGTTTTAATTTCGCCGAATACATACTCGTTAACTACGTACAACCGTAACAACATGTTCATCATCTCGGCAATTATTCAAAAGAGTTATAATTCTTCAACACGGCATCCTTACATCCACTGGATTCTAAATCCAACATATAGATCAACACATATTCTCTATGTAGGCTTCCGACATATTAATTCCTCACTTCCCACGAGTAGTACTCATAACACTACTCCACATCACACTTTCGCTGTGCGACTCTGATTACCCGTCTTTAAGTCATTTGTCCATCATGTTGCACTCTTTCATATTCACCTCTTCATAAGTTCACACAACATAGTGAGTGATTATTCTCACGGCTTAGTATTCATCACATATTAAACCATTAAGGTAACAAACAAGTTCATCCCACCTATATGATTTCTGTCTACTACCAACAAGAGATTTAGGGTGATCAAGTCCTAAATTTGTCAATAGATAGTTAAAAATCATATTTAAGCATAAACCGTCGTTACTACATAATAGTGTCCCTTTCCGAGTTTGCGCCTAAACTCATTAACATCTTCATAGTTCAATAATTCACTACGGTGTCCTTCTTCTAGAATATTCTTCCGAAGCTCAAAACATCAGGAACACAAATCCAATCACTCAACCTCATTATACTATTCTCGTCGATTCTGAATTCACCGCCTCTACCTTGGTAATTCAAAGTCAACCTATCGATCAACTCAAAATCATCTTCCTGACATTCTCTAATCTCGTCAAGAATACCACTAGTAATATTCTAGCATACCCAATCTAACACTATTACGAGTTCCTTCACATACCAACTCAAGTCTCTAAATTGTCCAATTAAATCCAACTCCTTCACCATTAGCACCGACATTTTTAAAGACTTCCTACGCAACATAATAGCATAACATTTTCCTTATTAGGATGGTAATTCAACCAAAATCATAATCCTAAAAAAAACATATACTCTAATCATCTCTACGGCCTCATATTAAGCCCCTTCTGATCAAAGAGGCACTTCAACTCTTATGATCATTAAACACTTCGAATCTTGAACCATACAACTAACCTACAAGACCAAGACCACATTCATAACTCGTGGTTTTAATCCAATTCCATGACATCCTCCACATCCATATATCATTCCACTCGGAATCTCAACAAAGTCTTCTTCACATCAATAGGTGTCAGAAATCCTCTAAAATTCTTCTTTTATACTTATCGTTACTTTACCATCACAAATACGATTCCAAGAGTTCTAAAGTTTATTCCATCTTTTCTAATAATTCACTTCTCACTAAGATCCATCGGTACTCAAATCATCTTTATTATTGAACATCTCATCAACAACATGTTCCACTCAATTTTGTTTCAAACAATCACGGTAGTAGGCATTCCTATTCAACAAGTTTCATGCTTCCTTAACCGACTTCACAATATCTCCTTATAGGATCAATCTACTATATTTATAACTCTCCCATAAGGTAGAACATAATCTCTCCTCTTCGTAGGTTCAAACGACGTGTTAATCCGACACTCGGAGCTCAAGATATCAATTTTTCAATCGTTGTCCGAAAACCCAACACCGACATCATGCAGCGACACTCTATACGATGTATCCAAAACTCCTCAAATGTTACATCCAATTCTTAAAATTACTTCTCAACAAAACTTCTAATTATTCCTTCAATCCGCTCAACACTAACACTGACATCCCGTGCAGTACCAATAAACAAGCCTAGTTATAAGAACAAGAGTAACCGTAACTTCACCTCTTTCCGACGTCATTATATCGCAATTAAATACGTTACAGCTGCTGCAACTATTTTTATAACAAATTTCATCTCGTTAGCTTTCCGACGCTTCAAACGGAACTCAATTCGGATGTCCAGAACTCCCGTTATGATTATTTTGAAGTTTTGCAGCTATTAAGCAATTTTCCTGCGTTTTGCTTACGAAAATCTTACTCGAAAACTCATTCTCTTCAACTCGATCACATTCCAAACAGCTCCCTATCATATCTCTTCACTTCCAAACATTCTTATAACTTGACCAACACATCCCATCGCAGAAGTGCGACTTCTGAAACATTATGACATCAATCCTCTCTGCAAACTTGCAGCTGAACCTCTTCCAAGACGTAAGGCTACTCAACTGACAACTTCGCATCACATCAGCAGAGCTGACACATTGCAACTCTCTAATTTTCCTCTACTCCAAAAAAAATCATCAATTACCTCTAATCATCTTCCTTCAAGATGTTCCAACTCAATTACCAGTCAAGTCTTAATTCCAAGTCACCTTCAATTCGGGAAACAACAAACTCCAACAACGCTCGCACTGTTGCCAACAACAGCCTACTGAATCAATCGTCTTTCAACTGAAACATAACCGAGAAGCAAAGCTTCTCCCACTTGTTTCAACCAACCTTCGCAACAAACAACCTAGTACCGACAGTGATTCACTCACATGTCGCGTACCAAGGGATAATATGCCGACAGTATTCAACCGTCGTGCAACTCAACTGACTCGACAATTGGCCGGACGGATCAACCAGGCTCTGATACCACTATTGTAACACCCTTCTAAACCCCACGGAAATTGATAATATAATTCAGAGTAAAACATGAAAACAAGGGTGCCACAATTCAATTTAAACCAATTTATCATAAATTCATTGTCATGCTTTCACTAAGGAACGATTCATCCTAATACATAAACATCTCATGTTAACACAGCGGAAAATTCATCATACGGATAAGCATAACATCATCTATGCAATATCCCACGAAATTAATACAATAACAACACGATAGAGTATCATCATAAACTCTAAACTAGCGTTCCCCCAGTGTTACAATATCAGAGCATGACACCTGACGCTACACTAATACGCTGACTTATGAGCTAATCCTCACCAAGTCGAAAGCAGCTATCCTCAATCTGAAAACGTCAACAGTAAGGGTGAGTCTCATCACAGTTAACAAATGTTATTGCATCTTAAATAACAACACATCATAGTTATATCATTCACCCAATTTCATCATATTCAGATTATCAGGAACATTCATCATTTACACAAACATCAACAGAACACATCTTTCAAACAGACAATCATACTCAAGAATAATTCAACAAAACACACAACCAATACATCATCAATATTTATAACACTGGAATACTTCCAATCATGTTATAAAAGTATGCATATGTATGAACTGACACTATGCATGTGGTACCAACTTCATCAAATGGGAATAACCCATGACCGATCCAACATCATCAAGATACGGCCCTGCCAGCACAGATTCCACACAATGGGAATCATGCCCTTCACAGATCCATCACACCCTTATGGATACAGTGTCATCAATGAACATGAATGAATGCAACATATACAACATACTTATACCATCGTCAAGTCTAATGAGTAACATCATCAAATACCCATTTCATCATCATCGTCATCATCATCATCATCATCATCATCAAAGTATCTTTATATACATTAGCATCATTCAAATACAATCAATCATCATCCTCATTAAAGAACATACATGTGTCCACATCAATCATCATCATTAATAAGAAGAACACACATGTATCCACATCATTCCAAAACAATTAATCAACATCATATAATTCCCAACAAATCATCACATCATAATGTTTTTCAAAACAACATCTTATATTGTCACATTTCATCATATATGTCAACAATACATCATCCAATTAAACAAATCGTCACACGATTAATATTTCAACATATCATGTATTTAACATATCTCATCACATATATGTACAATACATCATTCACCAAGAAATAAAATCATATTTAAAAATAATTGGATTCACACCTCATTCCATCATTTAAACACGTAGACTATCTCGTAAGATTCATCGTGCTCGAAACGGCACTAAAAACGGACCTACGGTTCGAAAGTTACACATCATTTAACTTTTCCAAGAAAACAACTAACGCTACAGCACGCGGCGCAACCCAGGTTCGCGGCGCGACCTGAACCACACAAACGCGTTCGCGACGCCACATATGCACGCGGCGCGAAACGATAAAATAAGTACGCCTTCGCGGCGCCAACACTGGAACGCGGCGCGAACTGGCGATTTCAGAGACTTTCAGGTCTGCGTCAGATCCTGCGATCTCACCCAATTTGAGTCCAAAACTGACTCTAAACATCATATACAGGAAGTTAATCATCAATTGCATCATTATTCATCATCACACATCAAAACAACACATAATTAACCAATAATCCATGCAATTTTCATCAATCCATAACCTCCCTAAACCTGACATATAATCCAATTGACTCAACAACATCCCTAATCAACATTATTATCTAAGAACACGATAATAGATGATAACCGGAGAGTCCCCCCTTACCTTAGCCAAGAGTTCTTGATTGGTCCCTCCCTCCATTGCTCCTCTTCACGTACCAGCTTTCCAATCCCTCATCTCCTCTGCTCTGTTTTTCACATTCCTTTTTCCTTTCTCCCAATTTTCCTTATTTTTATGAAAAATAACATTTTAATTAGTAAAGGGTTTTACTAACATAGCACCCCCTCTTTACTAACACCACACTTGGCCCAATAGCCCATCTCATAATTCTTTCCAAATAATTCCACAAAATACCGAATAATTCCAAATAATAATTTAATTTCCGATTAAATTAAAATTAGAAAATATGGGGTGTTACAACTCTCCCCCACTAAAAGAGTTTTCATCCTCGAAAACATACCTCAAGTAACCAGCTCGTATAAGAGTCCTTCACTTGACTCTCCAGCTCCTAATTAACATTACCATCAGTCAATCCTCAAAAATCCATCTGACATAACCAACAGGAACATGTTTCGTACATTTAAATCCCAGTTCTTACGTCGCATTTGACTATCCAAAAGTATACCACTTGCTATATCTCCAAAAGGTTAACAACAACAGAACATTGAGGTACAACCTATACAATACGCTCAACAACTAATTAACACAATTACACAATCCATAGTATGATCATACTGATCAACATTGCAGTAATGCATTCCATCTACCAACATACCAACCTTAGACACACTCTTCCATCTGAGCGATAAAGTAATACTTACACCTTTCACCAACTGCTTCCTTCAAGAAAATCAATACTCATATTCCCATACCATTGAATTCTAATTATCTGACTCCTCTTAAGTCACACCATCAATTATCCAACACGTCACATTCCCCTTTTTCCGCACTACTCTGACTACTCATCACAATCATCTATACCAAATAGATTTATGAGTTTTACCCGATTCCGACTCTCTTTACTCATTCATTTCAAGAATCATTCTTCATCATTCATGGTACCAATCTACCACTTAGCAATCCTTACTCGCATCCAACGAAAACCAATTCCTGATTTACTTCCTCTATTTAAACATCCTAACCATCAGAACAAGTACACACAAGTAATTATAGTCACACTCATTAGCATCAATATACTGTTGCTTACAAAATAGATCAAACTGAGTCACGCTCTCTACTAAGAATCAAATCAACTCCTTCCTTCATAGAGTGTAATTCCTCATTATATATGGAATCTACAATATCACCTCAATAAAAACACAAAATTATTACAACATCATATAACATCAACTCTTCGTTTTAATTTCGCCGAATACATACTCGTTAACTACGTACAACCGTAACAACATGTTCATCATCTCGGCAATTATTCAAAAGAGTTATAATTCTTCGACACGGCATCCTTACATCCACTGGATTCTAAATCCAACATATAGATCAACACATATTCTCTATGTAGGCTTCCGACATATTAATTCCTCACTTCCCACGAGTAGTACTCATAACACTACTCCACATCACACTTTCGTTGTGCGACTCTGATTACCCGTCTTTAAGTCATTTGTCCATCATGTTGCACTCTTTCATATTCACCTCTTCATAAGTTCACACAACATAGTGAGTGATTATTCTCATGGCTTAGTATTCATCACATATTAAACCATTAAGGTAACAAACAAGTTCATCCCACCTATATGATTTCTGTCTACTACCAACAAGAGATTTAGGGTGATCAAGTCCTAAATTTGTCAATAGATAGTTAAAAATCATATTTAAGCATAAACCGTCGTTACTACATAATAGTGTCCCTTTCCGAGTTTGCGCCTAAACTCATTAACATCTTCATAGTTCAATAATTCACTACGGTGTCCTTCTTCTAGAATATTCTTCCGAAGCTCAAAACATCAGGAACACAAATCCAATCACTCAACCTCATTATACTATTCTCGTCGATTCTGAATTCACCACCTCTACCTTGGTAATTCAAAGTCAACCTATCGATCAACTCAACATCATCATCCTGACATTCTCTAATCTCGTCAAGAATACCACTAGTAATCTTCTAGCATACCCAATCTAACACTATTACGAGTTCCTTCACATACCAACTCAAGTCTCTAAATTGTCCAATTAAATCCAACTCCTTCACCATTAGCACCGACATTTTTAAAGACTTCCTACGCAACATAATAGCATAACATTTTCCTTATTAGGATGGTAATTCAACCAAAATCATAATCCTAAAAAAAACATATACTCTAATCATCTCTACGGCCTCATATTAAGCCCCTTCTGATCAAAGAGGCACTTCAACTCTTATGATCATTAAACACTTCGAATCTTGAACCATACAACTAACCTGCAAGACCAAGACCACATTCATAACTCGTGGTTTTAATCCAATTCCATGACATCCTCCACATCCATATATCATTCCACTCGGAATCTCAACAAAGTCTTCTTCACATCAATAGGTGTCAGAAATCCTCTAAAATTCTTCTTTTATACTTATCGTTACTTTGCCATCACAAATACGATTCCAAGAGTTCTAAAGTTTATTCCATCTTTTCTAATAATTCACTTCTCACTAAGATCTATCGGTACTCAAATCATCTTTATTATTGAACATCTCATCAACAACATGTTCCACTCAATTTTGTTTCAAACAATCACGGTAGTAGGCATTCCTATTCAACAAGTTTCATGCTTCCTTAACCGACTTCACAATATCTCCTTATAGGATCAATCTACTATATTTATAACTCTCCCATAAGGTAGAACATAATCTCTCCTCTTCGTAGGTTCAAACGACATGTTAATCCGACACTCGGAGCTCAAGATATGAATTTTTCAATCATTGTCCGAAAACCCAACACCGACATCATGCAGCGACACTCTATACGATGTATCCAAAACTCCTCAAATGTTACATCCAATTCTTAAAATTACTTCTCAATAAAACTTCTAATTATTCCTTCAATCCGCTCAACACTAACACTGACATCCCGTGCAGTACCAATAAACAAGCCTAGTTATAAGAACAAGAGTAACCGTAACTTCACCTCTTTCCGACGTCATTCTATCGCAATTAAATACGTTACAGCTGCTGCAACTATTTTTATAACAAATTTCATCTCGTTAGCTTTCTGACGCTTCAAACGGAACTCCATTCGGATGTCCAGAACTCCCGTTATGAATTTTTGAAGTTTTGCAGCTATTAAGTAATTTTCCTGCGTTTTGCTTACGAAAATCTTACTCGAAAACTCATTCTCTTCAACTCGATCACATTCCAAACAGCTCCCTATCATATCTCTTCACTTCCAAACATTCTTATAACTTGACCAACACATCCCATCGCAGAAGTGCGATTTCTGAAACATTATGACATCAATCCTCTCTGCAAACTTGCAGCTGAACCTCTTCCAAGACGTAAGGCTACTCAACTGACAACTTCGCATCACATCAGCAGAGCTGACACATTGCAACTCTCTAATTTTCCTCTCCTCTAAAAAAATCATCAATTACCTCTAATCATCTTCCTTCAAGATGTTCCAACTCATTTACCAGTCAAGTCTTAATTCCAAGTCACCTTCAATTCGGGAAACAACAAACTCCAACAACGCTCGCACTGTTGCCAACAACAGCCTACTGAATCAATCGTCTTTCAACTGAAACATAACCGAGAAGCAAAGCTTCTCCCACTTGTTTCAACCAACCTTCGCAACAAACAACCAAGTACCGACAGTGATTCACTCACATGTCGCGTACCAAGGGATAATATGCCGACAGTATTCAACCGTCGTGCAACTCAACTGACTCGACAATTGGCCGGACGGATCAACCAGGCTCTGATACCACTATTGTAACACCCTTCTAAACCCCACGGAAATTGATAATATAATTCAGAGTAAAACATGAAAACAAGGGTGCCACAATTCAATTTAAACCAATTTATCATAAATTCATTGTCATGCTTTCACTAAGGAACGATTCATCATAATACATAAACATCTCATGTTAACACAGCGGAAAATTCATCATACGGATAAGCATAACATCATCTATGCAATATCCCACGAAATTAATACAATAACAACACGATAGAGTATCATCATAAACTCTAAACTAGCGTTCCCCCAGTGTTACAATATCAGAGCATGACACCTGACGCTACACTAATACGCTGACTTATGAGCTAATCCTCACCAAGTCGAAAGCAGCTATCCTCAATCTGAAAATGTCAACAGTAAGGGTGAGTCTCATCACAGTTAACAAATGTTATTGCATCTTAAATAACAACACATCATAGTTATATCATTCACCCAATTTCATCATATTCAGATTATCAGGAACATTCATCATTTACACAAACATCAACAGAACACATCTTTCAAACAGACAATCATACTCAAGAATAATTCAACAAAACACACAACCAATACATCATCAATATTTATAACACTGGAATACTTCCAATCATTTTATAAAAGTATGCATATGTATGAACTGACACTATGCATGTGGTACCAACCTCATCAAATGGGAATAACCCATGACCGATCCAACATCATCAAGATACGGCCCTGCCAGCACAGATTCCACACAATGGGAATCATGCCCTTCACTGATCCAACACACCCTTATGGATACAGTATCATCAATGAACATGAATGAATGCAACATATACAACATACTTATTCCATCGTCAAGTCTAATGAGTAACATCATCAAATACCCATTTCATCATCATCGTCATCATCATCATCATCATCATCAAAGTATGTTTATATACATTAGCATCATTCAAATACAATCAATCATCATCCTCATTAAAGAACATACATGTGTCCACATCAATCATCATCATTAATAAGAAGAACACACATGTATCCACATCATTCCAAAACAATTAATCAACATCATATAATTCCCAACAAATCATCACATCATAATGTTTTTCAAAATAACATCATATATTGTCACATTTCATCATATATGTCAACATTACATCATCCAATTAAACAAATCGTCACACGATTAATGTTTCAACATAGCATGTATTTAACATATCTCATCACATATAAGTACATATTCATAGCAATTCCTGCTACCACTTGAGCTAGTAGCTCAAGTGGTAGCAGGAATTGCTATGAATATGTACTTAACCCCTAGGTACATGGTTCGATTCCTGCGGGAGGCAAAAACAATATTTTCTGGGCAGCCGATAAGCGGACCTGTTACAGTTGCCTTGTTTCCTGTTGCCTTATTATTTGTTGCCTTTTAGTTATGATTTTGAAATAGTCAAGTACTTCGATTTCGAGGATACCTAAGCAAAACAAATGTTGCCCTCAGTTTATTATCATCATCAGTTTTGTCCCTCGAGGTTGCCTTATAAATGATGATTGTCCCCATTGCTAAGGTATCCTCGCATGTTGCCTAAAATTACCATTATATCCTTCCCTAAGACTACCTGCCCCCTTTATGGCAGGGACAGTCTTGTGGAGAGCGATAATTTCGATGACCCTTCAACATCCAATGAAAGGACTTCCTACCCTCTTATGGTATGGATAGCTTTTTCAAACTGAGAAGCTAAAAGAAAAAATTTTCTAACTTAGGGTAGGTGCTCCTGATTGCTTGCTCTATTCAAATTCAAAATTCAAAATCTCTTCCCACTTCTTTTTAAATAATCTTTTCAAAAAGACTACGCTTATTAACAAGCTAAAGTTCTTATTCACACACTATACTTCAAACAATTCAAACAAAGTGAGCTAAGAAATTAAGAGCCCATGGATAATCATGGATACAAAGGGTGCTTACACCTTCCCTTTGTATAACTTACCCCCCGAACTCAAAGTCTTTTAAAAGGTCTTTTTCTGTTCTTTTAGCCTTTCCAATTGGATAAAATAAAAGCCGGTGGCGACTCTTGCTTCCGCAACATTTAAAAAGTAAGTTCTCCCGCCGTATTACACACCGTATTGCCACCGCTCCAGGATCTTTCTATTTAATTGGGATCCTTCTTTCTGGCGAGACTCTACCGCACCTTTCAGTTACAATTTTAGTTTCACCTCCCATTGGTCTCTTTTTTGAAATCACCTCTTTCATAAATTTCTTGTACAATGGCATATTTTCAAGTGCTTTAAAGAAGGGTAGATTTATCTCCAACTTTTTGAACAATGCAACAAACTTCTCAATTTTTTTCTCTTTTGAATCCTTCTTTGTTACACTTGAGGGGAAAGGTAACTTGATCACCAGTTTAGCTTCTATTTTATTTTCCTCTTCAAGTGGCTTAACCGGTGCTATCACTACTTTGGGCTCTTTTGGATTTTCTCTCACTTCTAGATCTACCTCTATGACTAAGTTGTCATCTATTTAATTTTCTTCTTGAGGTTATGGCCCTTTCTGACTTCTTGTTGTGACAGCATTAATCTTCTCCTGGTTCTTTGGATTTGCCACAGTTGAGCTTGGAAGAGGGACTTTTTCTTGTAGAGTGAGATGTTGTGCTATCTGCCCCACTTGAACTTCTAGGTTTCTAATTGAAGTTGTTGTACTCTTGTGGTTGTTTCTTGTTTCTTCCTGAAAATGAGAACATTGTGAGGCCTTTTCTATAGCTACCTCCCATTATGCCTTCTGAGGGCCTTGTTGTTGATCTTTCCAAGAGAAGTTGGGATGATTCTTCCACCTTGGATTATAGGTGTTAAAATAAGGATTGTTTTGCCTTAAGAATTTGATTTCTTTAATTTGTTTGGGAGTTGGAACACAATACACAGTTTGGTGAGGGCCATTACAAATTTCACAGCTGACAGGTTGAGCTTGTTGAACTTGAGCAACCTGTTGTGTACCTATATTCATAGCTTTTAATTTCTTTTCAACTTCTGCAGCTATCGTGTCTTCAACCCGAATTTTAGAAGTCTCCATCTTCAGATCAATTATTCCCTCGGTTTTCTAGTACACCTGTCATACAACTCTAGATGCTCATTTGCAGCTATTGCTTTAATGATCTTCTTAATACTAGTGGCTGTTGAGAAATTAGTTGAGCCACCGACTGTTGTATCAATCAACTGCTTTGCCTTTATTTTGAACCCATTAACAAACACTTGCATTTGTTTAGTATGATCCATGTTAGGAGTTGGGCATGCTACGAGGATCCTTTTGAATCTTTTGTAGGCATCTCCCAAAGGTTCACCATCCTTCTGCTTGAAGTTCAGAATTTCATACATTTTTCATAGAAAGACTGACGGTGGAAAATACTCATTCAGGAAGGACTTTTCCATCTCTTCCCACGATGTGATACTGCCTGCTGGGAGAGAATAGAACCACTCTTCTGCCTTTTGGCTAAGGTGAAAGGAAACATTCTTAACTTCTCTGCTTCTTCAGTATGACCATCAATTTTGAGAGTGGTGCTCATGGTCAAAAATCTTTGCAGGTGCTTGTTTGCACCTTCATTAACCTTTCCGGTGAAAGGCTTTATTTCAAGGTAATTGATGGTGCTTGGATGCTCTTGAAAATTAGGAACATTAACCGGTTGGTTGACAATTATTAGTCTCCCACCCGGTGTATTCGCAACACCATAGTCTCCGAGGAGCCTTTCTTGAGGTTCCCCCATAACTATCTCTGTCTCTGACTCTGTATCTGATTTTGACCCAGTATTTGAATGACTAGAATGATCAGAAGCTTCTTCCTTTTTCTCTAGTTCTGGAATTAAGGGTTCTACGGTTGACTCTACCAGGCTTACTTGTTTATCTTTTTTGAGCTTAACGTGCAAAGATCTTTTTGGTTCTGCGTCAAAAGATAAATCAGCTGAGGACTTTCCACGCATACAAAGATTAGAGCAGATTAGTTAAAATTAAACAAAATAAAAATAATAAAGCTGAAAATAAAATTTTAGTTGACGAGCAACAAAATTTTAGTTGAACTAAAAAAAACTCTATACTATGGCAATCCCCGGCAACGGCGCCAAAAACTTAATCGGTAAAATAGCAAGTGTACTATTTCGCCAACGTAGTAATTATGGGAAATCCCAAAGTATCGATCTCAAAGACTGCGTGATGCTATAGAGTTGTGTTTCAATTCAATTAAATAAAAAGCCTTGGGGGTTTTGATTTGGACAATTATGAATTAAATTATAAATAAACTTAAAAGGTTGATTTGGCCAAATATGAGTAACATGCCAGGGTAGGTGTGTGCATTAACATGTAACAATTCTGAACCTTTGTTTCATAACAAAATCCAACTTATCAATTACCGGTTTTTAAGGGTGTTTTCTCCTAAGTCCTTAGTGGGCAAATCTTTGAACATTCATCCTAAATCCTAATTCCTTAGCTGATGGCTAGCCGATTTGTAAAGCAGCCATTTTTCTCATACTTTGTTATAGTTATGGAACTTGTGATTTATGATGATCATATAGAATAGAAAAAAAATGAAATTACAAGTAATATTTGCTTTTGGGCAGAAATGAAACAACAAATGTTTTAGACAGAAATTGATGGAAAGGGATAGAAATGAGGCGCCACACTCTTTCTATGAATAAGAAATGATGATAAGCCTTAGTGAAGATCACCACAAGAAACTTGGTTTCTTGATAAGATCAAAATATGATCCAATCCACAACCAAAGGAGTAAAGCTCTCAAAATCACACAAAGTGTTTAAGAAAATTCAACTTGCCTTTCATTCATATTTAGTTCCCTATTTATAGGTAAAGGGTAGCTTACAATAATAACTCAAGAAATTCTACAACTTCAGCCCACTAACTAATCAATAATGATTTGGAAAAGAAAGGTCACTCACTTAAATGTATAGTGGTATAAAAACCCTAACAGTGGAGGTACATCCTAATTGTTAGTCATATATCAATCCATCCTAACAACCTTATACCACTAAATTGAACGTGAAAGATAAATAGATTATTGAATTCGGAATTCAAAGTCATCACACATGTTAATCAGGGACACCCCCTAGCATTGGGGGGTTTAGCTACTCATTTTGTTTAAAGAAAACAAAATATAAAATAGAGACATTACAAGAATTGAGATGAAAGTTGATCTTCAATTGCTTTCGTTCATGAAAACCTTCTTTTCTCCCAAACCCTTGTTTTCTCCAATCTTCAACTATGTCTTCTCTCTTGGCCAAAAACACCTCTAATTCATCGTTAAAACTCTTCTAAATAATGCTGACTCACTTAGGTTGGATGAAAGAAACCAAAATGCCCTCACAGCTTAACCCATGAAAAAGATATGAAAAAAATTAAAAAGTCAGCGTCATATGCTGACAATGGCCATGTCAGCCAACACGGGCACCCGTGTCAGACTATTGTTACTTAAAAGTTAAGTTTTTTCTCCCAGGCCTCCTAACACGGGTGCCCGTGTCAACTAACAAGGCACGTGTCAGTAGTTAACATCAGATTATATATATATATATATATATATATATATATATATATATATATATATATATATATATATCCTACATAATCTAAAGATTATATTTATTAGTTATTTGAGAATATCTAGTGACAGGGGGCATACTAATATCTAGTAAGATTATATAAAGATTATATATATAGAAAGAGAGAGGGGGCATATCTAGTGAAAATAGATAAGTTATATGAGAATGTGAGAATGAATAAGAATCAATATATTGAAAAAGGAATGAGTGAGATTAAATTGTGATCTTTAATAAATCATATGTCATTAAGAGGAAAGAGAAAATATTAATCAAATTTAAAAAATATCTTTTGATCTCAACCATTAAATATAAATCCAATGGTTGTTGTTACATTCTTGTAAACATACTTATTCTCATATATATATATATATATATATATATATATATATATATATATATATATATATATATACACACACACACACACACACACTAGTACTTAGACCCGTCCGAGGCACGGGCTAAATATTTTCTAAGTAAAAAAATATATTTTAAAAATACTTAAAATTTAGAAATTTTACTTATAATAAGATTATTATTGTATGGATAAAATGTTATTATTATTAATAGTATACATAAACAAATTAATTTAACTAGAGTTTTTTTGTTAATTATAAAAAGAATAAATGAAAACAAATTTTTCACTATTTATCGTGAGGTATTATTTACAATTCAAATTCTTACTTTTATCATCGGTATCATATTAAAAAACTTATAATTTTTTATTTATTTATTGTCAAAGATTATCATCCATGCAAATTCTAACTCAATAAAAATATGTCAAATAATATATATTGAGTTATTTTTTAGATTTAAGCTACTAATAAAAAATAGTTTAGATCGTCAACAAATTATTTCTTTAAATGAAAATGATTTACACATATATTATAGAACAATTTCATAAATCATACTTATTCATTAAAATTTTAATATATAAAACTTTTTTTTAAAATTTAATATAATTGATATATCACTAACAATTATTTCGATTCATCTTATTAATTTAAACATTCAACATATCCTCAATTTTTCTAACGAAATCAATTGAAAAAATTTCATTCAATTAAAACGAATCTTTATTTTCTATCATTTCTTCTAAAATTTATTACTTCTAAAATTCAACATATTTTTAAATATTTGGTTATAAAATCATATATAATAACTAGTAAAGGACCCGTGCGCCCGCACGGGTCACGTAAAGTCGGTATAAATAGTAAATACATTTAATATGGTTATGGTTAAAGAATTCTAATAAAATATATAATAAATAAGCAAAAAAAATTCTTAATTAATGATTAGCATATCCATATTAATTTAATGTATCAAATTGTATTTGTTTACAATATGAAAATTATGTTGGATAAAAAATAAAATAGTATTAGAAATAATTAATTATTATAGTTGATTACAAATTTAACTATGAAAAAATAAAGTTATTTAAAAAAAAAAAACAATCAAATAAATAAATATTTAGATACTGTAGTAATGATGTACTATTGTGAAATAGCGGGTCACGCAAAGTCGGTAGAAATAAAGAATCAAAAATAATATATTTATGGTTAAAGAATTATATAAAATAATATATTAATTAAGATAAACAATTTCTTCAATGATAATTATAAACTTAATATAAATTTAAATAGGTATTTTTAATTTGTTTTTTGCTATAAATATAAAGACATGTTAGATGGACTAACATGTTTAATAATCTATGCAATCAAATAATTAAATATTTGTATTACATTATATAATAAATATAAATCAAGCAAATATTTTCCCACCCAATAAAAAAATTTGACTTTTATATTATGGTGTGAAATTAATTATTACTATTAAAAAGAGATGATTATATTTACTTCTGCATGTACAGAAAAAGGCATTTAAACAGTTTCCAAAAACTTGTGCACGTTTACCTACTAAAAGGAAGTCTAACAGGTAATGGGACTTTGAGTATATATATAGTAGAAACGACACAGTAGTTTTCCACTCTTCAAGTACCAAATCCTGTAACCTAATCCGTAAGTGGGAAGAGAAATGGGTAGCTTCTCCCAAGTTGCGAAAGCTTGCAGGTACTCTTCGTCATTTTTTTTCTGTAATCGAATCTCTGTTTTTCGTTTGTTTTCTATGAAATGTGACTTTTGTTCATGATTGTTTCTGATTATGCAGAACTATGAAATTTGTTGTGGTTCAAGACCGTCTCCAACGATTGGCGATTAAAAGGAGGATGAAGCAAAGATCGAAGATGTTGCGGATGAGGTTGAAGATGAAGAAAGAACGCATTACCAAGTTGTGCACTGAGTGGGCTTTGCATGTGATGGATGGTGTTGCATGCGCCTGGCAAAGGGGAAGTAAGATTCAGAACATAGCAGGGGTGTGGCAGGATGAGATGCTTGGAATCAGGTGGTCGGGAAAGCATCAGGAATTGAGGGCTGGTTTGAGGTTCGCTGTACTTGAAGACGTCGAATTTTTAACTGATGTTCTGGGAAGTGTTAGACTGGAGATAAACCCCAGAATGATAGAAATATCCAATTCAGTGTATATTGGGAAGTTTGTCTTTGAAAATGAAAGGTATAAGAATCTTATTATATGATTTTTCGAAAAGGCATGATATTAGGTTATATGAATTCAATTAAAATTTAAGCATTAAGTCTGTGTATGTTGTTTGAATGACAGAGAATGGATGATATGGACAGAGTTGGTGGAGAAGCTGAAAAGAATGGTTAGTAATATCTTTTACATGTTAAATTATTTGTTGATGTCATTGTATGTTTCTGGAAGTTAACAGAAAAATTATCATTCTGTTGTATTGCAGGTTTAAAGAAGATGTATTGTTGGGGTATTGATGGCTATGGTGAATGAAGAAGTGCAAAGTTTTGGAAGAACAGTAGATTGTTTTGAATGATGTTGTTGGGGTTTTTTTTTTCTATTTCAGTTGTATGTGGATTAATGTTATGTTTAAGACTTTTTGTGTTTGTTATTCATCAATTCTCTTTGGATTGAAACAGCTAATGTTATCCTGGCTACTTTATAATTGCAATATAATACTTATATGCTTTGCAACAATGTGTGAAAATCAAATGGATGAGCATGGTTTAAAATTATCCTTTATGTACTCCTGTTAGTATAATTTGGTTATGTTTAATATTTTACTTATTTTTTAACATAAACTTCAAGTTAATAGGAGAATGGGGAATATATATATATATATATATATATATATATATATATATATATATATATATATATATATATATATATTGAAATATGCACATAAGCATATCAATATGTGTAATAAATCTTGAAACATGAATTATAGTTCAGTTAAGTATGTATACAAAAAGATATATAAATTCCCAATGTTTTTGAAACATATTAGTAAGTGTTGAAGAATAATAATAACAATGTTTCGTATAATATTAAAATTAGTGGGATCAATAAGCAAAGTAATATTATAAACTATAAATTTCATATTATATTGTATAATTAATTTTTATTTATTAGGCGAGTGGGAAAAAAACAACTTGACAACTTTTGTTAGTAAAAGATATTCTAAAGTGTAATTAATATTTTTAAAAGAATTATATATGGATTATTTATCAACTAATATTTGCATAAATTTTAAATTATGAATAATATATATGTTGATAAATACACATAAGGATGTCAATATGTGTAAAAAATATTGTAACATGAATTATAACTGAGTTAAGTATGTATAAGAAAAGATATATAAATTCCTATTGTTTTTTTAATATATCACAAAGTGTTGAAAAATAATAGTAATAGGTTGTTTAAATTTATTTCCATAGGATTTTAAAATTAGTGGGATGAATAAGATAAGTAATATTATAAAATATTATTTTCATGAACTATTGAGTAATTGATTTATAATAGATAGGTGAGTTGAAAAAAACATCTTGACAATAATTATATATGGAGTATTTATCAACAAATATTTACATAAATTTTTAATTATTATAACATTTGTTTGATTTATTAAATGTGATTTAAAAAAATAAATATTTGAAATAAAGAAGGATTGATAGAAACTATTTATTGTTCCTAAAAAGTGGATTTTAATTAAAACTTAGAATATAAATAAACAATATATAATGTTTGTATTTTAAAACGCGGGAAAAATTAGAAAAGAGTAAGTAATAAAAAAAACAAAGGAAATCAAAATAAAAAAAACGTGTACTGCATGGAATAGGTAAAGCTTAAAAAAAGTGTATGCATGTATGTTTGGAGTTAAGAGATAGAGATAACTTAAATGCCTTTTTTTTCGTTAGACTACAAAGTGTTGTTTCCAAATGAATTAGTAAATGCTTTGGTTACACGCTGGATCATAGGTAATAGTCATGATTGATTGAGATAGGGGTCATTTACTGAATAAGTCTAGGGAAAAGGAAAAGGAAGCGTGCAAAGTTGAGTTACAATATATTTTGGACTGTTTACATTACACAACTTCTCTCGTTCTCATTCCGGTCTTTAGGAAAAAACTGACATCACTTCTGGAGATAGCAACAGACGACGACGATGAGGCTTGGAAGAAAGCCAACGTATGGGTGGTTATCAGATGAAGAAGAAGAAGTCATCAGGTTAGATACATGAATTCCTATTTAATTTATTTGTTTTGGCATAAAGTTCATGTGCGATCTAGTTAGGTTTTAGGGTTTTTTTGATTTCTGATGCATGCTAAAATAGATTTGTTTAATTAATAGAAAATGATGTGAATGGAGTTTATTGTTTAATATTTCCCAGATCAGGTCTTCGTAACATTGTGGGGGATCAACTTGTATTGAATGTTTATTTGCCTGGTTGTGTTAATCTATAAAGTATAAGTGTTTTATTCTGGGCCAATAGTGTGGTCTTATATATATTTTAAAGTTGTTAATCTTTCAAATATTCGCCGTCTATGGTATACTTGCGTTATTATTCCGTATTTGGCATTCATAATGTCCTCATGCAACTATAATTGTTCTTTCAGTGAGGAGGCAGCAATGAGGGAAATTCAAAAACTCGTAGATGAGGTTGAAGATGGTTCAGTAAAACAATCATCTGTCAAGTCGGTTAGAAAGGGTAAAGCAAATTCTAAGAAATCTGTTAGATTTGCAGAAACTTGCAAGAATTCCCCTGCAGTTGTTCCAAATGTCAACAATACTGTTGTTCCTATGAGTAGTGTTAAGCTTGAAGAAGATGATGTCCCCCTTGTCTCTGCGAACGATAATGTACAGACTAACAAAAAAACTGAGAAGTCCAAAACTGTTGTTGATAAAACAGTTGGGAAGAAAGCATATGAAGTTGATAAGAGGACTAATAGCAAAAATCTGGGAAGGACTGCCAACAAAAGAGCTGTTACAGATGGGAGTGAGAAGAGCACAATGAAACTTGCAAAGAAGGGGAAAAATCTTTCAAATGTTAGGATAAGAATGTGGGGAGGAAAGCCAACATACTGCTGGGATATTGCTATAAAGAATTCAAGAGTAAAAAAGGATAATGTCCAGGTAAGCATACTGAAAATCTACCTCATATTTTAATACTTTGCAGATCTCAAGTGTTTATTCAATGAATATTTGTGTTGTTGCAGCATTTCCCTGAGCAGATAGCAATAGACTGCTTGGCAAGTAATCAGAAGGAGGTAACTATTAGAGATTGTGATTTGATACAACAATTCAAGTGTACTGTGAAGACGGCATACCGCAACGGGGCTCCGAGTCCGTCTGAGAAATACATGACTAAAGGATGGTACGCCTATGTGAAGACCAAGGGGTTCAAGAAAGGCGACACACTGACTTGTCAGTTGGCGAAACATGGCACTTTCATTTATGTTACAATGAAGAAGAAATGATGGGGCTGTTGAAAGGTGGTGGAAGAACTTTGCTTTTTTTTCTGTTGTTGAAGTAGTTTCAAAGACCAAAGTCTTTGAATTTTGTGTATCTGGTGGTGACTTTTATAACTTATATGAACAATGTTTTTTGTTTCCCCTATGGGTTGGTACTTTTGCTTTAATGTTGAATGACTTTATCAAGACTACTTTCCTGGCCTGGGAATTTTTGAATGGTTATATGTTTTGCAAATCTTAATGTTTTACATACTTCATGGTTGCTCCTTTACATTGGCCATCATGATTGGCTCATGTGTGCTAGAATAGTTTATTTACATGCATTATAAACATTAACTAAATATAATAGTTATAAAGTTAATATGAAATGTTTTTTTAAGAAATTTTGTTTGATAAACAATTTACCATGTTAAAACCAAATTACAGTTTATAAAGAATACATATTATACAATCAGCTTAGATATATAGCAACTTCAATTTATGTAGGCAAGCAGATTTATTAAATGTATGGAAGGAAATATAGTGTCATGTATATTTAAAGGTCTGATTTGTAACATCTAATAACTACTAAAAAAATTGCAATAATTACTTTTTTGTTGTTAAAACTCGTTTACCAAACATGCTGGATATTTGTACATATAAAAAATGTAGGCCCATCAGTGTTGTCTGGCCCAAAAAATAAGGGTTATCACTATCTATCTATATATAGAATTTTTTGTCATAATGCATCAGAATTGAGGTCCTTATAAAATTTAATTCTGATATGGTGAAGTGGGGAGTTCCATTCGTCCCTTCTCCATCAAGCAGGTGAGTATACTTTGCATGCATGTTGTAATAAAATAAATGGATTCCCTTTTTTCTCGTCTCTTTGCTTAATAGCAGTGTTATTCTTTAAAATATATGTTTCAGTGATCCTGAGAGAGACAGTCTTGAATGGGCTCATAACATTAACAAAGAGTTTGAGCAAGAGCAGGAAAAGATGTTTGAAACACTCATAAAAGATGGGTTTCTTACTGAAGCTGAATGCATGGCTGATCACACCGGGGAGGTAAAGTGGAAATCTAATGTCACACAAGCAAACATGCGAGGCCAAAATGCTCTGGTAAGTTCAAAACCCAGTAAAATCCACTGCCGTATATAGATCTATATATATCGTGGGTTAATAAGTAGAAAGTTATAATGCAGAATATTCCAATGGAAATATCAAGGACATGTTTTCGTAAAGACCAAAATGCAATAAGGATGGTAGATCTTATTGACGGAAAGGGATATCACTGTCGTATTCTTAAGGCTGGCAGGAATGAGTATGAGAAACATATTGGAGTTGGTTGGTACGAATTTGCAAAGTCAAAAAACCTTCAAGTTGGAGATTTCATAGAATTCTCCATGATTCCATATTCAGATCTGATGTTTGTGTTCTTGGGGAAAAAAGTAGCTGATTAGGATGTAAAGATGTTACTTGTAGCTTTAAATTTGTTGTTGATGGTACTTAGATTGTAATCACAGATGGCTCTGTAATGGATTTAAATAATGGTTATCAACGTGAATATTTTTCTTTGCTAATCTTTTAATTGATGATGATCTATAATGATTGATATTATGGCAGCTATCATTCATCGTAAGTTTTCAATACAGTTGTACAGATGAAAATAAATTATCAGTATGCAAAGATGATATAAAATCTTCCATTCATGACAGTTAATAAGTTGTTTAAGTTGTAAGCTAATTTTAGGCAACTGAGCACAAAACATATACCAATAACAACAGGTCCATAAATATTGCAAAAACTTATAGACTACACATTTTCAAACACTTCTTTGAAGACAACATTTGTTGTGGTGGTCAATGGAAGTTTCTCCTTATCATGGATCAAGATTTTAAGGCCTTTTCTGCTCTTTACTCTTGAAACTGCAACATATAACTGGCCATGGCTGAATACGCTCCTCGGCAAATATATGCCAACATGATCCAAAGACTGACCTTGAGATTTATTAATAGTCATAGCATAACAGACTGTTATAGGAAACTGTCTTCGTGTCATCCTGAATGGCCATGGCGTCTGCGTTGGAGTAATGTCCATTCAGGCAATATAAATGATACCGCCGATGTTCTTGCCTGAAATGATTTTAGCTTCGATAACATGATCAGCCAATCTTGTAACGATTAGACGTGTTCCATTGCATAAGCCTTCTGCTTGATCAATATTCCTGAGCAGCATGATTGGAGTATTTACTTTCAATCTGATCCTATGATTAGGAAGTCCCGACGTTCTCAATCCATTCAGAAACTCAGGAGTTAAAACATCAAAACATTCATTGCCATCACCATCATGCGTGTCGACTGAATCAGAGCTTAGGTATTCTTTTTCATCCCCTGAAAATGCAGTGCCTTTATATTATGATCTGTTAAAGATGGAAGTGAAAAATCGTCGGATAAATTTTCACAAAAAATTAAATATTACCTGGAAGATTGTCTAATACATAGTGATTTATTTCATCTACTGTCTCAATTGTTCCAGCCAATATTGCCCTTGACTGCAGAAAAGCTACATTATTGAATTTAGCTTCAAAATTTGGATAAGTGTTTTCGAATATGGCTCGAAGGGGATCATCAAAATTAGATATCAAAATATCTGCTGGGATATCAATATCAGCATAGCCATCGTTAGGTTCTTCTAGTTTTCCATCTCCAACTTTTAATATCCAATTTGAAAACCGTTCTAACTCGGATGCCGATATGGTCGTCCCAGATTGCTGAAGCCTCATGTTTTTTGTAAGTTTCAAAACCTTACAATGATCCCAAATGTATGATGAATTGATAGTTGCATGAATTATATCTGAACGGCTGCCTCTTGGAATAACCGGTAGAATCTGTCTGAAATCCCCACCAAACACAGTTACCTTCCCACCAAATATTTTATCAGATGACCTGGTTCCACCCATGATATCTCTGAGTGTTTTATCCAAAGCTTCAAAACAAAATTTGTGACACATGGGAGCTTCATCCCAAATTATCAATTTTGATAGTTTTAGCATGTCACCCCTGTCACTACCCTTGTTAATGTCGCATGTCGAAGATTCAAGTGTGGGGATCGGAATTTTAAATTTAGAATGTGCCGTTCGACCACCGGGGAGCAAAAGGGATGCAATTCCTGAAGAGGCAACTGTCAAGCATATTTGTCTTCTTGATCTTATGTAGGAAGCTAATGTTCTCCACATGTATGTTTTCCCTGTACCGCCGTATCCATACAAAAAGAATACCCCTCCGTTCTGGGTATCAACAGCCGTCAAGATTTGTTTGAATACATCTCTTTGTTCATCTGAAATAAAGTCAACACATATGTTAGATGCTTCATATTAGAAATATAAGTTTCTAAGTAATATGAAATTCTTCTGCCTAATTGATGTTAACTATTATTTACACCTGTGAGGTTATTATACAGCGTATTAAACTGTTGAAGTTGTCCAGCAGGATCGTAGTTTCTCTCTTCGTAAATGAAATTATTTCCAAGCTCCTCAATTATGTAACCATGTGGTTTTGGCATTCCAGGAAAATCACTTAAACTCTTTCTACTGCGTTGAAGAAGTTTTTCAATTTCAATCAACGTCAGATTGAGAATTTCTTCATTTGTTAGTCGCAGACCTGTTAAATGAAAAAAATAAATAAATAGTTGGTAAATATTGGAATAGCATAGTAATATTATGTGTAATTAATTACTCTGATCATAATTGAAAATATACCTCTGTTGTTTGCAATCCTTTGCTGAGAATACAGAATTCCATCAGATAACAGATGTTGAGTTTTACTCCATACATGCTTAGGCCTATTAATGCTACTTGACAATAACATGTGAACAAAAAGTAATCTCAAATAATGTCCAGAACCCCAATGAAATGCTTCTGTTATTGCAGCTATGAATTCTCGATCATCCCCAATAAATCCCATAGCAAAACATGCATCACGGAAAGTATCGTACCTAACATTGTTTACTGTCTTTATTTCATCGTAGCTTTTCGGTCCTTTGACATGTGTTAGCATCATCCTTAGATAGTACAACTCCCCAGTAGTTGGAGGAACCCAAATTAGTCTTCCAATTGTGTATCCCTTTTGTCTGGGTTTCCACTCTCTCTTTTTCTTAACGTATACAAACTTTGAAACAAAATTGCTATACGTTAGTTGGCGCGCTTCGTCGTATTTCTTGTTTGCTTCAAACCAAGAAGTAAACATCGACTCAGTAACGCTCGGTTTATCAAGGACTTTGGTAATGGGACTGACATCAGTATAAAAAACAGAATTTTGTCCCTCCCCATGAAAGTGAAGTCTTTCTACAGCTGGTTTTCTTCCATGAATGGAAAAACCATAAATTCTCCAAGCAGCTTCACTTGGAGAAACGTACCTACAGTCAATATACTGCTTTATTTCATCGACGGCTTCGTGTTGCGAAACAGATCCATCTTCATTCATGACAATTGCAGCAGTTATTCTGTCGTATCCTTTGTTGATGTATTTAAACAAATATTTGACGGATGTGCTTTGATTGCACCATTCCATATTAATATGAGCTCTGTACTTCAACAATAACTTTGAATTGTAAGGAACAACAAATCTGTTATCAATCTCAATTCCATTCTTAGAAACTGTGTGTCCGTTGTCCCTTCGTCTATAAACCGGATATCCATCTTGATCAACGATCGTATCACGTCTGAATTCTTTAGGGAAGTATTTAGAACATTTTCCTTCCTTCATACACGTAGAATTACGAAAAGCATTTCCGCAAGGTCCGTGTATCATGTGAGATTTGACCAAGTTATATAACTCTTCGTCAGTGTCTTTGTTTGGTATTTCTGCTGATATGATACGATCAATGTCAGCGGGTGTTGGATACTTGCTCGACGGATGAAGGAAAATTAATATGTGCGCATGGGGCAACCCTCTTTTTTGGAACTCAATTGTGTACATATCTACAAATATAAAATTAACATATTGGTTTATAACATGACATTAAAAATGAATAAGGAAATTAAATTAATCAAAGTTACAAATTACTTACACGCAAGAACCTTTCCCATGATACTCTTTTTAGTCAAATCAGACAGTAACGAATCAAATTTCAATTTGAAGATTCTTGTTATGAGATCCGGACGATCAGACGCTTTCAGATTTGCAGAACTTAATACGCGCTGTATTTCTGGCCAATTGGGATTACATGTGAATGTAATAAACAAATCAGGAAATCCAACATAACTACAAATTGCCATGCCATCGAAGTATAACTGATCCATAAATCTACGGCTTCCAACATACGACGAAGGTAGGACAACTCTTTTCCCTGTAGCTGCACCACGTGTATGTCCATTTGTCCTAGCATCTGCAAGATGATCATACTTCCCTACTCGTAGTTTTGACTGATTCTTTCTTAACCATCGTAGTCTCTCAGATTCCATCATTGTAAAACCATCTACCAAAAACTGCTGAAATAACCTCCTTGACCTGAGAATTGTCTGTGCCTCGTTTTTTCTTGACTGAATCCTAAAGGCGAACCACTCTCTGATTGTAAGTCTGTTTCTTTTGGTTGCATCCTCCCATGGAACATCGTCAATTTCCGATACCGTGGTCGTTGTTTCTGCATTACGAACCGTTGTAGATCCTTTATTGCGATGCCGTATGTTTGGTCTGTAACCATCTTCGCCGTAAGGGAAAAGTAAAGGATATTGAAAACCCAAATAAGAAGTGTGATATTCATCTATTCTCTGAAGTTGGCCACATTGTTTTTGCATTATAATATCCCATTTTTCTGCAGTATCAACATCACCAACAATGAGAGCAGCAACTTCTGAAACTGTTGGTTGATTATATATTCTTCCATCATTTTGACGATCAGAAATGAGACGGAGTTTTAGATCTGCAACATTTCCTTCAGAAAGTCTATCCCTTGCCATCTTAAATGACTGAGCATGAACATTATGTTCATATAACATTGAAGACAACTTTTCAACTATATTAATATCAACTCCGTCCCTTTTTCTGCAAATCATCCAACGTATAAAGTTCAGAATGTTGAGAATTGCAACAACAAAATAATATACAGTGTTGAAACAAAGATATATAAAGTAAAAACCTGAAAATATCAAATCTATTCTGAACTTCATGTTCAGTATCGAATATATATAGTTGGGCAAAACGGGCCTTTTCACCTGGCAAAGGTAACATGCTGCCTATACGATGACATGTTTGACCTTGAATACGATAGTTAGGGGGACCTCTACCATTATTAAATCTGTTGTCCATTTTAGCACCCGGAGAAGTAAATGCGAACATCATATTGTAAAGACGAATTTGTTGTTGGAATATTTTTGATTCACTTTCGTTTTGTTCAAACAACAGGCTCTGCAATACGGGTGGAGGTTGTCTCAACAAAGGTATTTGAACCTTTCCTTCTCCGCAACACATTGAGAACTTAGGATTAGCAGAATGTCGAGACTTGTTTTTCCTCTCCATATACCACATATTTGCACCACATTGCTGACACTCACATGATGGGTCACCTAAATCGTAGTATTCTCCTAAACAAAAATGTACAGTTGTCAGGTAAAATAACATAATAGATCATGATTTTTTAAAGAAAGAAACATATCAATACAATAAAATACAACCTGATCTTTGAACATCTATTTCTTCAATGTCAGTGTCAAAACCTACGTCATGCTCGTCCATTGAATAGTTAGAAACTGAACTGCAGGCTACAACAACATAGTAAAAATGAGTTCGAAAATATTATGTTATTATATATTGGTGAAATGTAAGAACATTCAATATCGGTTAATAATCCATCACAATAAAGTTACTTACCATCTGAAGAATTACCGGAACCTTCATCCCCTTCACTGTCATCTTGGAAAAGTTCGTTGGTGCTGGAATCTGGATTTGGTGTATGGCTTGAAGATGCTGTCGCACCGCTCATAAACTCGTTATCAAATCTCCTTCTGAGGTTAACTCCTAAATTGTTAATGTTCTTTACAGAAACAACTCTTGGGCGTTTTTTTGCTAATGAACTTGCCAATGTATTCAATGTTGATATACTGTGAGTTTTCTGCTGTGTATTTCGATCAGTTATGGTGGAACTTGGAATATTTGGAGAAATAGAAGATAGTGGTAATCTGAAATGCGAAGATATAGTATCAGCAGGGGGTTGAGTTTGACATGCATTTTCTTTGTTCATTGACGCCAATCGCTTGGCTCTCTTAGCTCCAAGAACACGCTTTCTATGATGTCTAGCATCAAATTGCCTTTTTCTTCTGATAACATTCATGAAGTGATCATGCTCATCGCTTTGTTTCTTTTCCATGATTTTTTTCTTTGAAGTTACAATCATTCTGCAAAATATGGCTGAATATGCAGGGAAGCAGGAAATATATGGACAAAGACTCCCTCCAAACTATTTGTTTATGGAGGGAAATAGCTGAATATGAAAAGTTTATGATAATTAATATTGTATGCAGTTAAAAATATTGTGACTTAATCATTAAATAAGCAAAAAATGAATGCACCAAGCAACCATAATTGCATAAAAGCGTGCACAAATAAGATAAGAATGTAGTGCAAGTTACAGTTTATATGTTAGGTAGGTATGATGGTTGACATAATGCTGGTGCAGTTTTCAAGAGTCACATTAAAAAACTTGTAAAACACATTTCGTTATGTTTTATTTAAATAATGCATGCAGTATTCAAATCAAGTTGATGAATTAAAAAATTTTGCATTAGAGGAATCTGTTGAAAAAGCAATTACTGAAAATATCATTGCCAAAAATTATGTTTATTGAGAAGTCAATAATGAACTTATAATGCAAGACATTACTGTAAATATCATTGCCAAAATTATGGTTTATTGAAAAAAAACTGTGCAAATCAAAACGATTCTGATATACAATTTATTATTCAAAAATTAATTTTCACTTGCAGGTAAGAAGAAATATCATGTAGGATGGTTAATTCTAACTTTTTTTCCAATTCATATGGATCGTTTGTATAATCGGACAATATATCACGCAATATTAAACACAAACAACAGTTAATATATTTAGCATTGTATAATCGGGCAATATATCATGCAATATTAAACTCAAACAACAGACAATAAACCATTGCTACAGAGAAATTATAAGAAAACCAACATGATAATTGATATTTTGATATCATATGACAAAATGATAATTGATATTTAATCCATGGATCGTAAC
The DNA here is from genome assembly GCF_029867415.1 of Vicia villosa. Taxonomy (NCBI): domain Eukaryota; kingdom Viridiplantae; phylum Streptophyta; class Magnoliopsida; order Fabales; family Fabaceae; genus Vicia; species Vicia villosa. The sequence continues at coordinate 488,792 of NW_026705697.1, forward strand.
TCGTGTATCTTGTACCAAAACATTAAAACAACAGTCAAGAAAAGATCACAAAATAACAATAATGATGGAAATTAAAATGGTTCTGGTGGAGTCTTCATGCATCAGATTCAATCTTAACTTTCTTTGCAGGCTTTGGTTCCTAAGAGCTGGGTAGTACCATACGCTTGTAATTCAGAATCTACAGCATCAAGATAAACAAGACTTCCTTTGGATGGGAGTATTGGTCACAATTTTATCAGGATCATTTTCTCCATATGCTGACAACGACTCCTGGAATAAAACAAATTAATAGTAAGTATAAAGAAAATAATGTAATTAACAGGCTAAAGTTTAGTCAACATTAACATACAATGGATTCATCAACACGATCAACAACTGGGTTTTGGTTTAAAAGATTTGCTATCTCCCTGCAGATCAGAGATTGAGATGAAGATTAAGATACAAATATTGATAAATAGACCATATGTAGATGTTCAAAAGTAAAATTTCCATACTTCATCAGTAATATAATCTTTCTCAATTTCCTTTACAAACTCTTCATCATAAGAAAGTTTCCAAACAGATGCTTGGCCAAATGTTGGCTGAACTTTAGCCCTAAACGCCATCTTTTTACCAAGTAGCATGTCAAGATCATCTGGATATATCATTGGGCTCGTCGTCACCTTCCTACACATTAAATTCAATGTAAGTACTCTCATTCCTATACAAATAAATATTAAAATAGGTAATGAATTAAAATGAACCTCAAGCATTGCTTTATAAATACTATCAGCAGACTTTCCAATAATGTCGGCACAGTCAGTGTCCCAAAACACAAAGCGAAATTTGGAATCACCATCAACTACATATATGTCAACTCGATACCTTTTTACATAAATGCATAGGAAAATACAATTAGAACACTACAAATATTGAAACATGGCAAATGAATTAATCTGATTAAAAATTGAAAAATACAACCTTGGTATGGCATGTTCTACATTCTGTCCACATGAACAGTTGTATGGATTGTTCACATCAGATGCCTTTAAAGAACATTTAGTACACCCATAATAAAACCAACCGTGTTTTGAGACAAAAAATCTTTGAGTTGTTCCAACAGTAACGCATAACATGTCCTAAGATACAATAAGTTGAATATAAAAAAAATGCAACACTCTAACAAAAATCATCTGTATAAAATAATATGATCTTACTATTTGAAATTTGTCATAACCATGTACTGTTTCACCTTGCAAAGTTCACTAAGAGAAATACACTTGGCCTTATGAACGAAACTTTCGACTGGGGTGAATTGAGAGGCACCAGACCAAAGAGACATCCCTTCGAAGACTGCGAAGGCTTTTCAGTCTGCTCATTTGACGGTAACCCTGAAACATTGAACCAAAAATGAATGTAAATGATGATAAATTTTAAGGGAGCTTATTATACTTTAAGAATATAAAAACTTGTGTATACTTTGATAAATACTCAGTTATCTCTGGAATGTCTTCGTTAATAAGCAACTTAGATCCACTCCATCCATTTGAGACTGAAATAGACCAAAATTAGAGTATCAAATTTATTACAGAGAGATATCACATTTGAATAATAGGAGATTATTGATACAAACCTTGTGATTCCTTTATCATTGCATGAGTTAGTATTATTACAATAGCACCACTGTTTTTTTCGTCGTGGTAGAAGTCCAAAAATTTTGTTCCGTAACTCTCCCATAATGTGCAGTTAACAATGACTCCTCTGCAGAAATAAACATAAAAATATCAATAAGATAATAATGATGGCACACAGTTGTAATATTTGAATTCAGATAATTTACTTCAAGTCTTTAAGACTCAATGAAACAAATGATTTTTTTCCAGAATTGTTGTATTGAAAATTGTTGATTTCCTGAACCACACCAATGATATCTACAAAACAGAGTGAAAGAGTAAGTTAAAATCAACTTCTGTAATAATAAACAAAATTGTAGTATGAAGAAATCAAATGACCTAATATATTTACCTTCAAGTCGGTTCATCTCACAATTTCCTCCAAGAATATCATTAAAGTCTTTGAAAAAAAATCTTTGGGAGGAAGGTTCTGAATATCAACTTCCTTCACAGTTGTACCACCAATAAACACAAACTTCTTGTCGTGATCACAAAGCTTCCACTGAAAATCGTTTTCATAAACAGTTCCATTGTTGATTATGCAAGACATGTTTTCGCGTATTCGTGCTTTCCATTTTGGTGTGTGGTCAGAACGAATCAAAACTTGTATCCTATCACCCTGATGATGACAAACAACAACAATATCATAACTGAAAAATATAATAAGCTAATAACGATTTGAGAGAATACGAAGCATTACCGATACGTCCATTATAACCATCTCCAGATGCTCCTTACCCTTGCTGTTGATAACACTCCAAAAATCAACAACTCGAACGGGCCAATCTCCATGTTTCTTTTGAATCGTTGACATCCTTAATCGGAGAAAACTTTCGGCTCATATTCTGTTGAGAAAAGAAGTGGAAGTAACAGAAAAATATCAGTAAGGTTGAATGGAGAAAAAATAATGGAAATGGGGAAGGTGAAGAGAAACCCTACCGCTCCACTGCTGTTTGAAAAAAGGGAATAGGGAGATGGAACAGTTTACACATGCAGTGGTTTGAGTTGATACGAAAATATATAGACATAGGGAGAAATAATGAAAAGGTAGGCTTTATTAAATATGTATGTTCCAATGCAATAAAATTATAGAATGCAGTGCACGTTTTTACATATTCCAATAATGAACTTTTGAATTAAATAAACTGTTGGAATGTAATCATGATTAAATGTAAAATTACGCTCAGGGGTATGCAAAACCATGTTTTATTGTTTGTCATTAGGGTAATTAAGGCAATTTGGTAGTAATTCATTTTTATATATTAAAATAGATTAGGGCTTTTGAAGGTTGTATCGTGGCCGAGGTTGGTGGTTTAAGAAAACTAAGATATAAGGTTCAAAATTTATTTATCCCACCCCATTCTCCTTGATATTCTCCAATCTAAGTTCAATTAATCCAACGGATGTATTTAGTCTGCTAGAAAATTTTCGTAGTTGTAGTGGTAATGATAAACATTGATAAGATTCAAGCACCGATGAAAAAGTGTTGATAAGATCCAAGAATTAATGAGGAGCATTGATTAAACAACCTTGATGATTATTGAGGTGGCAGTCACAAGATTGTTCCTCCAATTTATTTGTTTTCAATCCCTTATTTTTGCATGGACCATTTCTTTTGAATTTTGGTTCATTGGGACACCCTAACTTTTGCCTAAGTCAATTTTTATTTCTTCGACTTAGAGGACTTTCTCCTTTTAAATCTTTTTTTCTTTTGATTAAGAATGGTTGTGATTTCCATGTAAGTTATTGTGAGCTTCAACTTCCTCGATCTTAAATGACGTACATGAGGAAGAAGATGTTGCTAGCTTTATCTTCACTGTTTCCCCAGTCTTTGATGAAGAATGCAAGGAAAAGGATGTGCTTGAAACTTTTGCTTAGTTTGATTAATCCTTTTGAGATTAGAATACATCATTTGAATTAATTGAAGAACCCTGCCCCTGGTTAAAATTTAAGTTTTTTTTTAAACATAAAAACCCCAACTCCTGGCTCGAGGGGGTTGACTATGAATTAACTTCCTTATTTCTCCACTGTTTAGGATTTGAAACAATGCCTTACATCATCAGCTCGGTCTTACATTGAAAAGCATACATCAACAAAGTTCAATTATTTAATTTACATCATTCTCCCTCCAAGTTTGTTAAATGTGAGAAATAGAAAAATAATTAAATGGATTGACTTTTTGGTTTCATTATTTTATATGAGAAAGAGTGAATACGAGTGGATTGACTTTAAAAACTGCATGCTCATTTTATTAAAATTATTGATCAAAGAGTACAACTTTAAGAATCAAACAAAACATAGTAACAACAAAATTTCAAATGGAAATAAAAAGGCCTAATGATCTTAAGGATGAGCTTCCTTGACTTTTAAAAGATGTTGATGATATTTTTTGCCCTTGTCAAGTAAAGGGTGACCATTTACAAAGGGTATTTCTCCTTCAAAAGTCAATTGCTTATCGTCGATCAAGTCTTAGACTTTGTGTTTGAAAGCCCAACACCTTTCGATAGTATGCCCCTGAGACCTACCATGATATTCACATCTCATATTCTCATCATATTTTAGCGAGGTTTACCCAGTAGGAGGATCAAGTTTCTTTAGCTCGACCAACAAAGCCTTGTGCAGCTGTTGAAATAGTTGACTGTGAGGCACGGGAAGCAGATCAAACCTTCTCAGGAGTGGCTTTGGTCTCTCCTTCTGATGGGTATACATATTCTATTGATAGGGTTGTTGATGTTGTTGATGTTGTCGTTGTTGAGGTGGGGGGATCACCCATGGTTGTGATGTTAGAGGAGTTGGATGGGCATGTGGCTGACACAATGAAGGGTCACCTTCCCTCCTAAATAGTATTTGTATGACCAAATTCATTTGAGTCTTCAGTTGGTCGATCTCCTCCCTTAATAGTTCCTTGCCTCTCTTAAGTTTTTTCATGGTTTCTTGAGACATGTTATAAGTTCTCTTGTGAGTATTGGGATGCTTTCTAGCTAAATGGCAATTGTATAAGAGTGGGGTGAAACATGCATATGAAAATGAATATATGTAAATGGAAATGTAATGAACGCGAGCATAGCATAAACATACGCATAAGGATACCCTACACGAATTGAAGGATGAACCTTAGTTTCAGGGATTATGACAAACCTAAGGAAACCTAAACGGGTTTTAGACATGTCATTGGACCTAATGAAATCCCTATAGGCTAAGGATAGGAAAATGGAGATTCCTACAGGGTAGGAATTTTAATAGACAATTGGAAGTCCTACAGGCTAGGGGATGATGATAGACCAATGAGAGTTCTACAGGCTAGAGAAGCCCTTATGGACCGAGGATTGATAAACCTAAGGATACTTAAATGGAAAGGAGAACACCCCTATACTGACTTAGGGATTGTGACAGACACAATGGAAACTCCTAAAAGACTATGGATAATGAAAGATAAGAGGAATCCCTACAAGTTAGGGGATTGTGACACACAGCAGGGAATCCTTACAGACTAGGGATTATGACACACAAGAAAGAATCCTTACAGGCTAGGGGTTGTAACAGACAAAAGGAAATCCTACGGGCTAAGGATTATGAAATACTTAGGGGAGTCCCTATGGGCCTGAGGATTGTAATTGATAGACCAAAACCCTTATGGATTTAGGGAATGAAACCCAAACAGATTCATAGATATTGATTATATGAAAGTAAACCCTTGTAGAATAAGGGATAGAAATAGGACGTCCTTCGTGGGAAGATTCCCTATAAGGGGAGTATTAACAAAGCAATCTATAGGAAGGTTCCTACACAAGGTTCTAAGTTCATTTTACCCGTCCTAAGGGTGGTTTATTTTGTTCCGCCTTATAATTTGAACATTGCCTCTTATTTGATTTCCACAAATAATTTAAAGGGTTTTTGAGCAACCGATGGTATCACATTGAGGAAATTGCGGCGGCTTTATAGAGGAGGTTTTAACCCTCGCAAATTATAAAAATAAAAATAAAATAAAAATACATCAAAGTACACAAACTTTCATTAATTTTTTTGATGTTTATGTATTTTGAATTACATCTTTTTTTTTGGCT